>NC_079459.1:20882543-21062543 GCF_903798145.1 Danio aesculapii | reverse complement strand
GATGACTTTATCAATAAGTTATTTGAGTCATTGCAGAGATGTATAGATGCAGTCCTTCAAGCTCATGGGAGTCCTACACAATATTAATTCTTTTTCCACTGCACAATCACTTTATATTCTATACTGCACATTATTTCTGTTAGGTGACAAGACTTTTGTCTAAGCAAAGTCAGACCTTACTGTCCTATTTATATAATTAAAAATCAAGGCATGATCATATTTTATTTTGGTTAAATAAGCATAATCTAGAGGCATTTCCCTTTCATATAAGCCCCCTACTGATACCAAATTATCAACTAGAAGTCAAGTTATTATTTGTTGTTCCTAAAACTTGGATACAAGACTTTTGTCAGGTTTTGTACACTTATTTTAACACTAGAACTGCCGGAGGTCGCTGTATTTCTAAAATCGCCAGTGCGGCTAAATTTTACCCAGCACAAATATTGTTTAGAAATTGCTAAAAAAAACAAAAAACAAATTATTTCACTGTTTTTCGCCAGTTAACAAAAAGTGTCCAGACTCAGAAAATTATTTTTTTCAGGACGACCAGATTATTTTAGGAGTAGGTTATGAGTAGCTTAAAATATCTCAATTTGAGCCATCATACTCTGATGCAGAACTTATTTCTCCAGACTCTCCATCATTCATTGCAGTTTGGGTTTTTCAGAGCTCTACAAATCGCCTTCTTTCAGTCATAGTGACTTTATTCATTTATAACCGCTAATTCAGTGAGTAAAGTTGAACGTAAAAGTCATTGGTGAGTAATTTCAAACATAAGCAGTGCATAAATACAAGCATTTCTTATAGTTGGTCAATTTGACCCACGCTGGAGCTTATAGGTATAAATGTCCCACTTTTTAATCAGTTTTTATCTAAACAATTTTTTAAAATTAGGAAATTGTAAATAAGGCAATTTTAGTAAAAGTCAATGACCGGGAGGCTTGAATGTTTTATTGAAGGTCTCTTATGTACATTTGAATAACAGTGATGGGTAAAATTGACCCCATGGCGGTTCTAGTGTTAATTGAAAAAAATACTATGGATGTCAATGGTGAGCAGTTTCCAGCATTCTTCAAAATATCTTCTTTTGTAATCTACAGATACAGATGGTCTACGGTTCAGGTTAAATGCCACAATTTTGGGGTGAACAGTCTCTTTAATTTTCTGTTGTATTGTTGCGTTGATCTAATGTTTGTCATTTGCTTTGTGCAGTACAACAAGCATCTGTTTGTGCACATCGGCCAGACGAACTACTCGTACAGCGACGCGCTGCTGGAGACGGTGGATATTCGTCAAATCTACGACAAATTCCCAGAGAAGAAGGGAGGATTAAAGGAGCTGTTTGGAAAGGGACCACAGAACGCCTTCTTCCTCGTCAAGTTCTGGGTGAGTCTTTCTGAGAGGAATCTGAGTGTATGATCATCTCCCTCCTTATTGTGATCAATTCAAGTTATGCCAAATATATCAATCATATTTTCAGCAGTTCGGTGAAGAAACATTATCTCATTTACATAATTAACATTAGTAAAGCTAATTATCAATTAGGCATACAACGATTAACCGATTTCACTATTAACTGCGATTTAATTTGTTAATTAATCGTAAAGGCTTCCCAACACCGCGTTTCTGCACGGATCAAACTGCTGCAACTAAACAAAGTTATGCAAACTATGCACTAGTTTAATGTTCTGAGCTTGTACACCGAGGATAATATAGAGGCACACTGGATTAACTATGGCTGAGGCTATTAACTAAGGGTCGTTTTCACATATCGTGTCTTTTTCAGTAGAGCTTTATGTCTAGCAACGCCCCTGAAATATACACATTTCTACTCCAAACAGAAAAAAAACATGAAAATACCAAACAATTGTGTAATATAGTTGATCAAAAGTGCCTTTCAGACAGAGCTTCAGCAGCCTTTGATGACTACATGTTCTCTTTAAAAAGGAAAATACTTTGCTATTGTATTAGACACATGCTATTGTTTTGATTTATTCATTAATCTGTCATTTATTTTTCAAGGTAAAATGATTACTTTTGTTTAAATCCCAAAACCTTTTTCACTTTTAAGTCCAAAGAGAACTGGACTATTGTTTGTTTTTTATTATTAATTTGTGCTGTATTATAGGGTTACTGAGCAGCAGTTAATAACACTTTAAAATATAAAGGTTTCCATGTGATTTTCTAAACTAGTAGTGTTTTGAAATGAATGAACGCATAATAATTGTGATAACTGTAAATCCGTGATTATTCCTCAGACTATAATTGTACAACCAAAATCTCTGCATCCCTATTCTCAATATAACACTTCACCTTTTTATAACTCAGCAGTATTTTTTAATGATTAATTTTTTGCATTACCTATCATGAAGTTAATGTTTAACATTTAAAATTAATATTTATATATTTATTAATCCTAAATAATAGCAATTGTTGTCTATTAACTCGTTCCCCGGTCATCTGATCCAATCATTGTTTTTTAATGCCACTTCCAGCATTTGTGATGATCCCCACTTAAATTTGACAACCCTTTCAATATTTCTGCTAGGAATATATAACAATATTACATACTGAGCCAACAACAAAAAAAGCAGATGGTCTTTTTTTTCTATCTTCATGTTTTATCTCTACTTGAAAGTATATGCTTCTTAAAAAATGCAACATTTTTGACCCCATTAAACATTTTTAATACCGGCTTTAGTGGCTGATGCTTGTAAAGGGTATCTGCGGGGCCTTAAAAAGTTTTAAATTCACTGAAATATTGTCTTGTAGGGCTTAAATAATTTTTAACAAGTCTTAATTTAGCTGTGTCCATGTAAAGCTACCCAATCTGGCCAATACTGATTCAATCACTAACAATATATTTCAATAAAAGTTTAAAGAAACGTGTATTTACTAACTCTATTTACTTACTTGTGTGGTTTAATTATCTTCCTTACAATAACATTTGTTTTAATGGTTTTTGTTAAAGGTTTTAACCTTTTTGGCTATTAAAAAAATCTTTAGCATTTAGCCTTGTGCAAGTCTGAAATTTCAGTCATTATGGTCCTAAAATTGACCCAATGAAGCCTGTGGAAACCCTGTTGTACTACAGGAACTATGTAATCCTATTTTCAATCGTGTATATATAGTCTGTTTTCATCATGACTTCAGTTCTCTAGCCATTAAATATTGCCTAGTTACTCTTCACCCACCCTGTAAGATAGTTTAAGACCTCAAAAGAACTCACAACACTCACAAAAAAGTCAAAGTTGTAGAATCCCCCAAATATCACCCTTTGTTGTAGATGTGAGCTGCTGTCCTGCATGAGTCTGAAGTGAAGCAGCTGAATGTGTTCAACATGTTGTGCTGTGATTAAAGTGCAGTGTTAAAGCCAGCAGTGGCGTATTTAATCCAGGCCGCACTCGGTGTGTCCTTTAATACCGCTGCTGGATTTGATAGGGAGCCTTTATTTGAACACCTGCCGCTCTGAGCGACAGGTGCAAGAGCACAGCAACACCTCCTGAAACACACACGCTCTCTGCAGGACAAACACACATGTGCCGTTTCACTCTGGAAGAATTTTCTGTTCTTTGTAATTATTTTAAAACAGTGAGTAAATGAAGTATAATTACATGCGACAGACAGTTTTTGTGGCCTTGATAAATATGGTTAGACAGAGATATATTTACAGTTGAAGTCAGAATTATTAGCCCCCTTTAAAAATGTTTTCTTTTTGAAATATTTCCCAAATGAAGTTTAACAGAGCAAGGAAATTTTTACAGTATGTCTGATAATATTTTTTCTTCTGGAGAAAGTTTGATTTTTTTTTTTATTTCAGCTAGAAAAAAAAAGCAATTTTTAATTTTTTAAAACCATTTTAAGGTCAAAATTATTAGCACCTTTAAGCTATATTTTTTTCGCTTGTCTACAGAACAAACCATCGTTATACAATAACTTGCCTAATTACCCTAACCTGCCTAATTAACCTCGTTAAGCCTTTAAATGTCATTTTAAGCTGTATAGAAGTGTCTTGAAAAATATTTAGTCAAATATTATTTAATGTCATCATGGCATCATCGATGCAACCGTGCGTTCACACCGAAGGCGACGAGAGCATCAAAATTAGTGAGCTCATATTTAAAGCAATTGCAGCATTTTCAGCAAATCCGTTAGATTCTTGCATTAAAAACATGATTTAAAGCATAAAAAATTTGTGCGACTTTTATCAAATTTAGTTAACTGGAAAATTAAGTTGTTGCATGTGGTGTGGCAATGTGTCCATGTCAGAAATATTCTGAAGCAGCAATACTGTTTTGTACTGTCCTTATTGACCTTATTCTTCAATGCGGAAGTGCGCTCGTTTTTGCGATTGTTTTACAACTTCCGATTTAGTTGCTTATGGTAGAAATGACTAGGAATAATAAAGGCCAAAAAACGGTCAAACTACTTACTCTAAAAACAAGTGTTCGCATGACAATACAGACAAAGTAGAATAATATAATAAGAAAATATTAGTTTTTAACGTTTAAAAATGAATGGAAGTGAATAAGACCGGAAGTTTCGAGACAAAATGATTCAAATGGCTGCGCCCACTCGAACGCGGAGAATAAGGTGAATAGTTACAGCATGAGATTTCCGCTTTTTTTTTTTTTTTTTAAACCGGCAGCTAGCTCTCTGCTACTCTCACATAGTCGCCCTCTGAAGCTAAGCAGGGCTGCACCCGGTTAGTACCTGGATGGGAGACCACATAGGAAAGCTAGATTGCTGCCAGAAGTGGTGTTAGTGAGGCCAGCAGGGGGCGCTCAACCTGCAGTCTGTGTGGGCCCTATCGCCCCAGTATAGTGAAGGGGACTCTATACTGCTCAGTGAGCGCCGTCTTTCAGATGAGATGTTGACTCTCTGTGGTTGTTAAAAATCCCAGGATGTCCTTTGAAAAACAGAGTAGGGGTTTAACCCCGGCATCCTTGCCAAATTTGCCCACTGGCTTCTGTCCATCATGGCCTCCTAACCATCCCCATATCATAATTGGCTTCATCACTCTGTCTCCACTCCACCAATCAGCTGGTGTGTGGTCTGTCGCAATATGGCTGCCGTCACGTCATCCAGGTGGATGCTGCACACTGGTGGTGGATGAGGAGATTCCCCTCAATGTGTAATGAGTGTCTTGAGAAGCGCGATATAAATGTAAGGTATTATTATAAGGAATTATTAAAACGTATATAACATTAATGCACATCAGTAACTTTATTTTTATTTTTTAAAACACACAGTCACCAAAGCTCAATCCTTAGCTGAAAAGCTAACACGTTTCAATGGTTACTCATTTTAATGGCAATAATTTAATCAACACAGCGTGTTTCCTGTTTGATCTGTGCCCTTGCTGTAGTTGGAATATGCTGCCAGTAAAAATGCAGCACCGATTGGCAAAGATGAATGAAACGGGTACAAATGGTAAGATCATAATAGACAAGGATGATAATTCTGCCAACAAAAAAAATGTATCTGCATTAATTGTGGATGTCAACTCTTCTCCCCCTCATCAAATACAGACTATAGATAGTTTGCAGGGACTACGCAAGACGTGTGTGTATTGTTTTTTTACAGAGTCTTAAATAATTTTTTCACATTCACAGAGAACTCCACTAAGCATTATTTGTTGCGCATCTGGCATCCGAGATTAGTTTCAAGTTGAAATAACATATCAGCTTTAATCTCTGTGCATTTAAATGTAGTTTTGGCCAACTTTAATCTTTAACATGAAAGATTGAAAGAAAGACTATTGATGAAAGTAACTGTCATATTTAAATAGATCAGGTTTGATGTGATCTCTCAATCATTATTGTTTCGTAGCTAAACAGTGTGTAAATAATGTCAACAAGCATTACTTTTACCTCAGAGAAGCCATTCAATGCTCATGAGCTACAGAAGAGCATCTGCCTGAATGTTAAATAACATGGTAACATTTTACAATACAGGACATGCTGTTAAAGTATTAAACAAACAATGAACAATACATTTCTTAAAGGATTTATCCATGTTTGTTACTGTTAGTTAATGAACTAATAATGCATAACCTTGTTTTCATGTTGCCTTATGGTTCATTTACTAACAAGCACAGCATTTGATTTTATGATTACGTTACTAAATGTCAAACTATTAATGAATGGACAGGCGTTGTTTATGTTAGGGAATACATCAACTACATTAAAGGGGCTCATAATAGTGACCTTAAAATGCTTTTAAAAATATGTAAAACTGCTTTTATTCTAGCAACAATAAAACAAAGACTATCTCCAGAAGAAAACATATTATCAGAATTACTGTGAAAAATTCCTGCTTATCATATTTGAAAGGAAAACGAATTCACAGGAGGGTGAATAATTTTGACTGTCTCTCTATGTTTCATCAGTAAAATAAGACAGCAGGTGTCTGTAGCCTTGATAAACAGCACTATTTATTAAAGCTCCCAATTTACATAAAGCGTTTCTTGCTCAACTGTATGCAAAAGCTGAGGTTCAGCTGTGCACGTGTGTGTGTGTGTGTGTGTTTATCTCTGCTCATTGAGCTTTTATCTGATGTGTCTGCAGGCTGATCTAAACTGTAACATCCAGGAGGATTCCGGCTCTTTCTACGGCGTGACCAGTCAGTACGAGAGCTCAGAGAACATGACCATCACCTGCTCCACAAAGGTCTGCTCCTTCGGCAAACAAGTGGTGGAAAAGGTGGAGGTGAGGAGTCTGCTGAAAATACATTCACTTGTTTTCAATCTTAATTGAATGGTTTCTCTAATATTGAAAATCATATACATGCTAAATATTTTATATACGCAAAAGCCTCTGAGAGCCATCTCAAATCCTTCTACAATGAACATTTTTCTCAGATTCCTGTGTGTACGTTCAGCAATTTCACATGAATAGGTTCTGAACATAAATATCTGAACATATACACAGAAAAATGCTCATTTTAGAAGAAAATATCAGACGGCACAGAGGCTTTTGCATCTGAACTCTTCATATATTACATTGCTGTGTCATTTGAAATGTATTTGTAATTAACTCATATTTAAAATTAGTATAAATGTCACAAGTACTTTATTTATAATTATTAAAATCTAATTTTATTGTAATCTTTTGAAAGCTTGATTTAACAATTTTGCAGTTTTAAAAATGCATATCAAATTGAGTGTATACTACATTTGAAATGGCTTTGTTCCTCTTTTGTAAGTCACTTTGGATAAATGTCTCTGCTAAATGTTGTGTGTTTTGCTATGAAACTGCATTATATACAAGGAATATTCGTATAGAAAGGTAAATACAATATTTTGCATATTGCATGTAAATATTACATATAATAAAATGACAATATATTAATGAAATTAAGCAATTAAATGCATATTACATGTAAATATTACTAAAAATGCTGTAATTTCTATTTAATGTCAATGTCAATGCATATTACATGTAAAACTGGAAATTATTAAAATTACAATACACAAATAAAACTGTATTTTATAAGCAATTGTATGTAAATATTACATATAAAATATTTAATTTTAATATAATATATGTAATATTTAGATGAAATTGTTTATAAAATACAGATTTATTTATGTTGTCATTTTAATATAATTTATGTGCAATTTTATATGTACTACACTTAATTACTTCTAAAAACTGTATTTAATGTATTTTAATGTAATTTTACATGTAATACATATTTAATTGCTTATAATGTACTGTATTTTATTTTAATATAATTTATAAGCAATTAAATATGTATTACATATAAATATTACATATAAAATACTGAATTTTATTTATTTAATGTCATTTTTATATAATTTATAAGCAATTGTATGTTAATATTATATTTAATATACTACATTTTATTTATTTAATATCATTTTAATAGAACTCATAAGTAACTAAATACGTATTGCATGTAAATATTACATATAAATTATATCAAAATCACATTAAATAAAATACTGTTGAATAGCGGTTAAGTGTATTACATGTAAATATTAATTATAAAATTGGTAACACTTTATTTTGATGGTCTAGTTGAGTATTAGTAGACTGTCTGCTTAATATCTGCTGATACTGCTCCTTTAACAGACATTTAACTGACTGTAAGAAACAACTAACAGTCTACATATAATCTAATGAGAATTAGTTGGCATGTAGATGCAATGTAACTTAAATTCAACAAATGGACCGTCAAAATAAAGTGTGACCATAAAATCCAGTATATTAATGTCATTTAAATATCATTTCTGAGCAATTAAATGTGTAGCATGTAAATATTACATATAAATTATATTAAAATGACATAAAAAAAATACAACTCTTATTTACATGTAATATGCATTTATTTTATTACTGTATTTATTTTGTCATTGTAATAAACTTTATATGTAATATTTACATGCAACATGCATTTATTCTTTTCGGCTTAGTCCCTTTATTAATCTGGGGTCGCCACAGCGGAATGAACCGCCAACTTATCCAGCATATGTAGCCCCAACCCATCACTGGGAAACTCCCATACACACACATTCACACACACTACGGTCAATTTTAGCATACCCAATTCAACTATACCACGTCTTTGGACTTGTGGAGAAAACCCTCACAAACACAGGGAGAACATGCAAACTCCACACAGAAACCGCAACTGACCCAGCCGAGGCTCGAACCAGCGACCTTCGTGCTGTGAGGCGAACGTGCTACCCTCTGCGCATCACCAATATATTAAATTGCTTATAAATGATATTAAAACGATGTTAAATAGAATACAGTATTTTATGATTAAAGGCACATTACATGTAAATATTACATATAAATGATATTAAAATAACATTAAATAAAATACTGTATTTTTATGTAATAATTACTTATAAATGATATTAAAATGACATTAAAGAAATAAAATACAGTAATATAAACATGGAATACGCATTTGCTAATAAAATACTATATTTTATTTATTTAATGTCATTATAATATGATGTATATGTAATATTTACATGTAATATGCATTTTATTGGTTGAATGATATTAAATTACATTAAATAGAACACTGTATTTTATAAGCAATTAAATGCATGTAAATATTACATAAAGCTATTAAAATGACTATAAATTGAGTTCAATTAGATGTGTATTACATGTAAATATAACATAAAATAATAATAATTTTAATATCATTTATATGTAATATTTACATGTAATACACATTTAATTCCTAATAAAATACAATATTTGATGTAATTTTAATATCATTTATAAGCAATTACACATGAGTTACATGTAAATATTACATATGAATTATATTAAAATGACATTAAATAAATAATACAGTATTTTCTAAGCAATTAAATGCATATTACATGTAAATATTACATATAAATCATATTATAATGACATTAAATAAATAATACTGTATTTTCTAAGCAATTAAATGCGTATTACATGTAAATAGTACATATGAATTATATTAAATGACATTAAATAAATAATACTGTATTTTATAAGCAATTAAGTGCGTATTACATGTAAAAATAGCTTTATTTAATGCCATTTTAACCATACTTTATATGCAAAATATACATGTAATACGCATTTTGTTGCTTATAAATTATATTAAAATGACATAAAACTGTATTTTATAAGGAATTAAATGCATATTATATTATATTACATTAAATAATCATTTTGAATTGCTCTCCTTCCAGACTGAATACGCTCGCTTTGAAAACGGTCGTTTCGTCTACAAGATCAGCCGATCACCCATGTGTGAATACATGATCAACTTCATCCACAAGCTCAAACACCTGCCAGAGAAATACATGATGAACAGCGTCCTCGAAAACTTCACTATACTACTGGTACGTCTCACACACACACACACACACACACACACAGTCCACATCAATACATCATCAGCAGCAGCGTCTCATCTGTCCCCGTGTCCACAGGTGGTGTCCAACAGGGAAACTCAAGAGACTCTGCTCTGCATGGCGTGTGTTTTCGAAGTGTCCAACAGTGAACACGGCGCTCAGCATCACATCTACAGACTGGTCAAAGATTGAGGTGTGCTCGATAACATTAAAAACACTGTGGCGTTCAGCTGACGGACTGACTTAAGCCTCACAAAACCTCATGCCTCTGTCAGTCCTTCCCATAAGGCTTTGCTTGGGTGAATAATGACATCATCGTTCGTTTCTATCTCTCGTGTTTCTGTGTTTTTTCTTTAACCTGTCGTGTGGGTGAAGCGGTACAGTTTGTTCAGACGTCGGTTGATGTTTTAAACCACATTAGCGTGTTTTGCTTGTTCTATAGAGTCGTATTGTTTCTGTTCCACCGCTGATCTACATTTCAAAGACTTGGCCCCTGGTAGTTTTTGTGGGATTTATTTTGAATGGACGAGCACAGAAAGGTACTGTATTATTTATGTGGAACTACCTGCCTTACAGAACGCACATGAGCTGTGAGCCACCGTTACAGATGCTACAACACTAACAAACCTTTCCTTTACACAATCGCTTTAGTTTGTGGATTTCCTTTTGCCTTTAAAGCTGATGTAACCTTTTTTTTCATTATTTAAAAATACTTTTCTGAGCCAGCTTATTATGCACAGAAAGACAAGTACATTAGTTCATTAAAAACCCCGTCCTGTTGTCTAGAAGACCATTTCCTCCACAGAACAAGAACTGAAATACTAGTTGCAAATATAAGACGTATTGATCAAATATTCTTGGCCAGTTCTGACTTTTTTTTTTGTCCTCAAAATAAGGAAGTTAATGATTATCAGGTTATAAATATGAGAAGTTATAAGTTACACATGTGAGAGATGAACTTGCAGTTTATATATCAGAAACAAAAGGCCAAATTCCACACAACAGTTGCATGTGTCAAAGTACATATTTCAGTTACTGAGATGTATTGGCTGCATTTCAAATTCTCAGTTTTGTGAGATGGATCTCAGTTTTGCTTTATAAACTGTGCTAATAGGTCACTGATAAGACTGATTTATACTTCTGCGTCGAGTGATCGGCGTAACCTATGGCACATGCCTTATGCGTAGTCGTGCATTTATACTTCAGCCTTCTGTTTGTGTTGCTCTGCATTAGCACTTCTGTAACTCTAGCTGGCAGTAGGTTGTGTCGAGTTTCTTCGCTGGTGTTTTGTTTAGGCTGAATGCTACCTAATATACACGTATCGCAAACTTGCTCATTCAGAGGTGCGAACCGGCAGGCGTGCAACAACTTTACTCATAAGGTAAACACAAAACAAATGTTTCCATCTAGAGCTACTTCATTGGACTTGACACTTGTAAACACTCGCTCCTACGAGTTTGCAAGGCTCTTAAGCTGCGGTCACACTGGGCTTTTCCTCCCATAGACTTCCATTAATTTGCACGTGAATGCGTCAAACCGGAAACGCAAGGTCATGCGTCCAGTTTCGCATGTTGCTGCGATGTAAAGTTCAAGCTTGGTGAACTCTGAACTGCGAAATCGCATCACTTGACTGCGTGAGACCAATCAAGGATCAAAACACGACCTGTCTGAACAGAAATTTAAAACATGGAGCAATCGCTTGCTTTTTTAAATGTCTAATTATCTTGTTTAATCCCGCCCCTATTCGCAGCGCCGTACGACTGAATTTCGCACACACAAAGCACAGTGTGACCGCAGCTTTAGTCCTGCCTACACTGGTTACAGCTACCAAGCCGACCAATCACAGAGCTTGCGATATGCGTCATTGTGATGTGTAGTTACTTTTTTTGAAACGTGCATCAGCCATGGTGAAGGGTTTGTAACTGCACAAAAGGTTGCACTGGAGCATACACATGCGCTTGACAGAAGTATAAATCAGCCTTTAGAATGATACAGATTTTTGCCAATTGTTATGATATAAATTTGCATCTGTAAAAAGAAGAGTCCAAATTATAAGATACGAGTTGCATTTTTGTCACATACTGATATAACAAATGCAATTCTGACTTTTTTCCTCTCAACATTGCAACTCTGAAACTGCAAGTTTAAATGTAGAATTCTGAAATCTGAAAGTGCAATTTTAAGAAAAATTTGAGATAGTCGCATTTATAAGTCAGAACATAAGTTGCTTGAGTCGAAAAACTAAATTCAGCAGGAAAAATAAGCACTGAACATGTCAACTATTTTTTCTCAGAAAACCTATATCTAAAGGTGTCGTTGACCTGAAATTTTCACCCTATCTTGGTAACAACCAAAGAAATCCATATATGCACAGAAAACAAATCTAATTAGTTTACAAATGAGGTGATGTGTAATAAAATGAAATGACACAAGGAAAAGTATTGAACACATGAAGAAAGGGAGGTGTGGAAATACAGTGAATGCCCAGACAGCAGCTGAAATTTCTCAGTAGTTCTTCACCAACCCGCTTCGTCATTGTAAATTAATATCAGCTGCTTTAGTCCAACATTTAGGCTGGACATTTCAGCTAGACAATGATCCAAAACACAGCCAAGGAAACTCTCAAATGCTTTCAGAGAAAGAAAATAAAGCTGTAGAATGGCCCAGCTAATCACCTGACTTGAATCCAATAAAAAAAAAAAATAAAGATCAGATTTGATAGACGAGACCCACAGAACCATCAGGATTTTTACACACTGTTGAAGTCTGTGAAAAAACTCACACTGTAGTAATTCATCTGACTTCATTCTCCATATGAGAGGTGTCTTTAAGCTGCCATCACCAAAAAAAAACTTTTATATAAAGTATTAAATACATTTCAGTAGTTCAGTTCAGTTCTTTCTTCGTGTCATTTCATTGTTATTAAACACAACTCATTTTTCAGATTTGTTTTTGTTTTGTTTTAATGTTTGTATTGTTTGGATGCCACCAAAATCTGCTTCATTTCCATGTCAACAGCTCCTTTAGAAATATTATTCCCAGGAAAAAACATGACGTGTTCAATACTTATTTTCCCCTCTGTACACCGGACTATTATGAATTGCATACTCGCATACTGATATATAATAGTGAAAACATCACCATTCTAACATTTTTACTCAGAATTTCAGGAGCTAAACTTGCTGAAACAATTTTTTTTTTTTGTTTAATCTTGCATTTGGGAGGGGGAAAAAGTCAATTGTTAGATTGAATAGTTGCAATTCCTTTTTTAAAAATTCTGTGGTGGAATGAAGCTTCAATACTGTCATGCTGTGAAAATGTATTAATTTCTACACAACACAATCTCAACCAGTGGCGTGTTTCAAGGTTGGGCAATTATTTCATCCCGGGCAAATCCATTAGGTGGCGCCACTGCTGCTACATGACTTACTTCAGCTTTAATAACCGGTGTTTCCCCAGCAGGCTACACGAGAAAGGGAATTTACATAGCAAAATCACCAAAGCATACCGTGCCTTAGTGTTCATAATCGCAGACGTTGTATAATAGTGAGAAAACATGAACAACCTCACAAAGTTTGTATATTGTCCAAAAAAAAGACCATATTTTTTGTGGTGCCAGCGTAAAGTCTGTTCACAACGAGGAGGATAACTAAATGGACAATAAAGACTCGTAAAGAATGTTACAAATTTTAAAGTACGGAATATTGCGATTAATAAAACATTGATACACACAGCCAAGAATACTCTCAAAAGCTTTCAGAGAAAGAAAATAATGCTATAGAATGGCCTAGCCAATCACCTGATGTATATCCAATATAATACAAATAAAAGATCAGATTTGATCGACGAGATCCACAGAACCATCAAGATTTTAACACTGATGAACGTTACTTATTTTAAAGTACGGAATATTGTGATTAATAAAACATTGATAGAAAAAAATAGGAAGCTGCCAATCAAACTAACGGCCAATCAGAATCCATCCTGCTTTTAAAGGGACAGGAGCAAAAACTTTTTTTGCTAACGTTATAGTTATCATTCATAATGTGAACAGACCTTAAAGGAATAGTTCATGCAAAATTGACAATTCTGTCATCATTTACTCATTTTCTACTTCTGTTTTATTTTCTGTTAAAACAGATTAAATAAGATATAATGACCTTTATTGACTTCCATTGCATTTGTTTTCCTACTACTAAAGTCAACGACTTCTAGTTTCCAACAATCATAAAATTTTATGTGTTCAAAGTCAAATAAATAAACCGTGAGTAACAATGAGTAACTTTTCACTTTTGTGTGAACTACCCCTTTATCCCGAAGTAGGTCACGTTTCAATCTTGTACACCAAATAAACCAGCCTGATCTCACGAGGAAATGTAACTATTTTACGTTTTGTTAGTTTAGTCGCGAATTCATACAAATTCGTAAGAGTTCAGTTGTACAAAAGTGTACGATTTTAAAAAGATGCCATCATTAGGGGAGGAGCGAATCGTACTAAATTGTACGATCACACGAATTCATACGAATTAGCTTCTAAATTAAAAAGTTACGAATTGCCGTGAAATCATGTTGAAATAAACACATTCAATCACTTCAATTCATGCCAAGTGAAATCTACAGGTGTTGAAAGTGCCTTTTGTGTGTTCTTTTCCAGCTCAGAAATATTTTGACGCCAAAAAAAAAAAAAAGAAAATGCGAGTCAGATTTGGATTCTATCACCGTAATGCCTTTGACATAGTCAAAAAAAAAATCATGAGATCTGAAACTGATAGCTCATAAGTGGCTGTTTGCTTTTTGTTTGTCAGTGCATTAATGGTGTTGTGTATGTGTATATAAGGGAAGGGTGATATATGATTTAATGACATCAGTGCTAACAGATTCCTCATTTCTCTGGGTGAAATAAATCGGACTGTGGATCTCGGTCTTATTCACCACACAAGAATGTGTTTTTGTTGCTTTGTTTTTGTCAGCCATGTCTCTGTTAGTAAAGTGAGCATTGAAACCGAACACTAATGTCTGTGACGGCTGTTTTCCCGGAGAGCACTGAAGAGTTTTGGCTAGCTGTTTTTAATAGATGGACTCATGTCGAATAATTGTTTTCAATTGTGTATATTTTCATTAAGGGGGGGCGAGGGATACAAAAAAGAAAATGAAAATAAACTTTTAGTGTTTGTACTGGAAACTGGTGTGCTTGGTCTTTTGAGATTTTTTTTTTTACTTTTTTTGTTTTAAATAATAATGAAATAAATGAATACACTACCTGACAAAAGTCTTGTCGTCGATCCCAGTTGTAAGAGCAACAAATAGTAACTTGACTTCTAGTTGATTATTTGGAGAAGTGGCAGAAGGTGGATTTTTCCAGATGAATCATCTGTTGAAATGCCCCCCTATCATCACAAATACTGCAGAAGTCCTAATGGAACCCACATAGACCCAAGATTCTCACAGAAATCGGTCAAGTTTGGTGAAGGAAAAATCATGGTTTGGAGTTACATTCAGTATGAGGGCTTGCAAGAGATCTGCAAAGTGGATGGCAACATTAACAGCCTGAGGTTTCAAGACATTTGTGCTTCCCATTACATTACAAACCACAGGAGAGGGCTAATTCTCCAGCAGGATAGCGCTCCTTCTCATACTTCAGCCTCCACATCAAAGTTCCTGAAAGCAAAGAAGGTCAAGGTGCTCCAGGATTGGCCAGCCCAGTCACCAGACATGAAGATTATTGAGCATGTCTGGGGTAAGATGGAGGAGGCATTGAAGACGAATCCAAAAAATCTTGATGAACTCTGGGAGTCCTGTAAGAACGCTTTCTTTGCCATTCCAGATGACTTTATCAATAAGTTATTTGAGTGATTACAGAGATGTATGGATGCAGTCCTCCAAGCTCATGGAAGTCAAACACAATATTCATTCTTTTTCCACTGCACAATCACTTTATATTTTGTACTGTACATTATTTCTGTTAGGTGACAAGACTTTTCTCTTAGCAAAGTCAGACCTTTACTGTCCTAATTCAAAATCAAGGCATGATCATATTTTATTTTGGTAAAATAAGCGTAATCTAGAGCCCTTTGCCTTTCATATAAGCCACTTCTGATACCAAATGATCAACTAGAAGTCAAGTTAGTATTAGGTGTTTCTAAAACTTGGATAGGTGACAAGACTTGCCAGGTAGTGTACACTTGCTAAATATGTCTTGTTGAACAAATGTACTGTTCTTTACATCCACTAGATGTCAGTACATTGCAAATAATGAGACATTACATCAGTTTTATCTGCAGCTCTATTCCCCACGATTTATTCTTTAATAAAGAAGAGACTGAATACAATTTAAAATGTCAACAATAAAGGTAACAGTTATAACAACTATAAGACATATATCATTATGTAAAGAGGGTGTATTTTAATTTATAAAAAGGAGATTATTATTGGTAGTAACAATAGTATAACATTAGTTGTAGTGATATTTTTAAACATGATGAGTATTATGATGCTTGTATATTATTACTATTCATATTATTACTTATATAGAGATACTAAATGAAGATACTGTGTATTGTATAAGTATTATTATTATTAGTAGTAGAAGTCTATAATTTTATGAATATTAATGACATTATATCATTATTTACATATTAATAAATACATTATAATAAACAATAATAATAAAACAATCTATTTTATTTATAAAAGTGCTACAAAAAAACATGATAAAGCAAAAAAAAATCAGTTTTACATACTGTAGAGATACTATTTGTAAAAAAAATATTGTTATTGTGACTAAAATATACAAACAAAAAGTAGGATATTTTATTAGATAGATAGATGGATAGATAAATAGAGTGACAGACAGACAGACAGACAGACAGACAGACAGACAGACAGACAGACAGACAGACAGACAGACAGACAGACAGACAGATAGACAGATAGATAGATAGATAGATAGATAGATAGATAGATATGATCCATCTAGGATAAAAGATCTATGTTATAAATATTGTTAGCGTATAGAGAGAGCGATTGATGTTTATTTGATCTGACTGTAATCCTGATGGCATCACAGTCCACTTCTGCTCTAATCATCTGAGGATTTTACAGTAAATCCACACTGACCGATGGGAAATCTGACCATCCGCATCGTCATGATCATCCTCATCCTCATAATAATCATAATGTCAGTGTGGTGATTTATTACAGTCTCTGACCTTCTGGTGTGTGTGTGTGTGTGTGTGTGTGTGTGTGTGTGTGTGTGTGTGTGTGTGTGTGTGTGTGTGTGTGTGTGTGTGTGTGTGTGTGTGTGTGTGTGTGTGAATAAAGCTCCTCTAGTGAACTACTGCAAAATTACTATTATTGTTATACGTCTGCAGTGTGGAGAAATCACATATGATGTCCTCAAAGTAGAAATGTTTTCTAAGCTTGTTAGATGGTGTTTTATGTTGATTTTTACACATTTATTTTTGCATTAATTTGACTTTGACGTTTTAATAATGTAACTGTAATAATTTATTTGTTATTAAGTTTTACACGTTGATTAAATAACATACAGTGTTTTTGTTTTGTTTTTATGATGTAAATATTAAAAAAGTTTTATTCTGAATTTTATATTTATTTTTCTGAACTTTTACCCTTATGTTATTATAACGTAATAATTTGTATATACTTTTAACTAATCATACTTGTTGGTCAAGGACAGCATTTTAGTTTTGTCTGTTTTGTATGATGTAAATATTTGCAAAAGGCAAAATAAGACGCAAACTTTTTAGCAAGTTTTAAATTACATTTCATTTTTGCATTAATTTTACATTTGAATAATGTTATTATTTTCTATATTTTTATTCTACATTTTTATATGCCTTTCAAAACCTCAAAACAAAGATTTGTTTGCTTTCATTGATTCAAAAATTCAGTTATCAACATTTTTATTCAGTCACTGAAGGACTATTTTGATTATTTTCCGCTCTAAAAATGCCAGAAACCTCATGCGGCTTTACTGAAGAGTTTCGCTCTGCTATAGTAATGAGTAGAGCAGTAGTGTCGTCATGTCTGAGTGGGCGGAGCCTGGGCGCTCAGAAACACCGCTGCTGCAGGAGTTCAGACAAACACAACTCTATCTGTCAGCGCGCGCGCACTCTCCGGCACTCTACTAGAAACTACTACAAACCACGTATAACACTTAACGAATGTGAAATTAAAAGACAAAGCCGGTCAAGGGGCATTCGATGTAAATAATGATGGAACAAGAGGAGAGTAAGATCTCGGTGTGGGTCTGCCGGGAGGAAAAGTTGGTGTCCGGACTCTCCAGACGCACCACCTGCGCGGATGTAGTCAAAGTGCTGCTGGAGGACCAGAACTTCCAACAGGGCGCGATGCTCAGCGGTCCTCCGCAGTCCTACTGCATCGTGGAGAAATGGAGGGGGTTTGAGCGGATTCTGCCGAATAAAACGAAAATCTTACGGCTGTGGAGCGCATGGGGGGACGAGCAGGAGAATGTGCGCTTCGTCCTGGTGCGGAGCGACGCATCGCTGCCCAACAGCGGGCCGAGGAGCGCAGAAGCGCGGGTCGTGCTCAGCAAGGAAAGCCCCTGCACCTCCAGAACCACCATGCCATTTTCACAGGAAAAACAGCGGAGGATTGTACGCAAGGCTTTTAGAAAGCTGGACAAAATAAACAGGAGGAAAGAAGAAGTTTCGAAAGACAAATCCGCGGACAAGATGGAAACTCTCGTTCATCTTATTATCTCCCAGGATCATACTATCCGACAGCAGGTACAGCGGATAAAGGAGCTGGATGGCGAAATCGAGAGGTTTGAATCAAAAGTTCACTTCGACAGAATGAAAATACACGGCGTGAACTATGTTCAGGACACTTATTTGCTGGACCAAGGAGACTCGAGCGCACGATCGGACGCGGCTTTTGCGCAGTTTGAGGAATACGCGTCCCGCTGCGACCAAGTCATTCAACTTCAGGAGGAACTAACCGAGAGGGAAGCTCTGATGGAGATCCTGACCGGGGAAATACAAGAGGAGCTCAACCACAGGTGGATGAGGAGGAGAAAAGCGGAGCTTTCAGGCAAAGACGCGGAGAGCTCTGGAGATGAAACGCCTCTGAAGGTGTCTTCAGTCGCTGAGGAATCGCTCCCGGAACACCTGACAGACACCGAACTTCAGTTAGAGGAAGAGAGGATCAAAACTCAACTGGATACGAGTTTATACATAGGGCTGCGCTTGAATACTGATCTGGAGACGGTGAAGACCGACTTGGACATGAGTCAGGAGCTTTTGGACTCGAAAGAACGGGAGTTCAGGGATTTACTCGAAAAGGTTCACAGATTAGATGAGCTGGAAGAGAAAAAGGCCGAGGACGGTAAAGATGAGGGAGAAGCAGAGACACTGCCTTCAGTAGACAATGTTTGGGTGGAGCAGGCGAGGGGAATGTCCAAAACATGCACCAATGACGACGATTCGGACACCGGGCTGAGTTCAATGCACAGCCAGGACTCGGATAATAACGCGCCTGTTTGCGAGTCACTCGTGTGACAAAAATCGCGGGAGTCGTTCAAAACTGCGCGAACTCAGGGAACACTGCGCCTCTATTTAAGATTTCTCTCTTTATAAGAGAGGAAGGCATGTAAATGATACCAGTGTAGTGTTATGATCGCCTCACTCTGTTATTGCCTCACTTGTACACATAGCTTGTAAGGTGCAACTTACAAAATTAGAGCAAATTAACCAATGCATAGACTGAGAGGTGTCCACTGTGTGCTGACTAATGTTATTCCAAAACTATGTAATTGTGTTACGTAGCCTTAAGTTTAAAAGTTACAATTTGAGTTTTGTGGGTTTTTAGTTCATGCAGCTTTGCTCTTTCTGAACATTATCTACACATATTTAATTTTTATACTTGTCTTTGATCTGACAGTTTGATCTATTAGTGGCTATTTGTATGATTTAATTTGTACAGAAAACAAGAAGGCTTTTCGCTGGTGCTTGAGCAGATCATAAATGTACAAATTTAGCAAAAACAATAGCCACTAATTAATCAATCAGAACATAAGATACTTATGAAGATTGTGTTGTATTCCTTTTCTCGGAAATCCTCCACCATGTTGATTTTTGTCCAATCAGATGCTCTCGAATTTAAAGAATTATTTTGTTATTCAACTGATTTGCCCCGCCCACAGTTTTTGTTTACATGTTAACAGTAATACAATCAGACCAGTGCAACTGTAATGTACAAACCAATGTACTATTTTCTTCCACTGATGTTAGAGGGCGTGAAACTTCAGAGAACATCTGATTGGACAAAAAACTATGCAGTGCAGGATGAGTCATCAATCTTTTAAATCAATTTTATCATGTGAGAATCTGCAATATTTCATGTATAAAAGTGAGTTCCTGAAACTAAGAAAAACACAAAACTCAAAACGTTTGACTAAATGGTGTCTTTTATCGTCTTCAGAATTATTTATTGTGCAACATTTACAGTAGGAAGCTAACGGTTTAAAAATAAGTGCTAATCACTTCCATCTTCACCTGCTGACTGATTAGAATGATTCACTGACTAACAGCTTTTACGATTGTTTTGCATAAGCAGATCAACACGTTGTGCAGTTGGAATTAAACGTGTGTGCCATGCACTGCTGTTTATTCATTCTTCTGAGGAGCTGATGCGTGAATCCCTGTTTGCTTACACTAAAGAGAAACACTGAAGTGATTTCAGTGAGACCCCAGCAATTAAACATACCAGACATACTGGAATTTGCTGTTAAGTCATTTCTGCTTATCTCATTTTCTTGTCACAAGGGACTTTTCAGTATCAAATGTATTTTGTGGTTGACTAATTTCACAGTGCAAATTGCAAGAATAGCAAAATGAACAAGTGTTATGCCCAAAAATGTTTTCTGCAGCATTTTATAACAGCTTACAAAATCATTTAAAGGGATTAGGGCTGCCCGATATTGGTGAAATCTGATATTGCGATATTTCATTATCCTGCGATAAACATTGCGATGTAAATACAGTTTCACAAGATAGTTTGAATAGCACTATTTGATGGTTTTCTGGGGGAGTCTAGCATTTTTCAGGTGCAGAAATTGATAAACACAAAGCAGAAATGCTTTTCTTATAATGCTTTGTCTTATTTCTAGTCCAAATATCTAAACAAAATTCTTAGGTCAAGAAAAAAATATTGTCTTGTTATAATAAGACAATAATAAGAGTTTTTTCCCTGAAAACAGGCAAAATTATTTGCCAGTGGGGTGAGCTAAATAATCTTGTTTTCACTTTGAAATGTCAGATTTGGAGACTAGAAATAAGACAAAAAGTTCTAAGGAAGAAAAACATTTTTGTTGTTGTTGCACAAATCATATAAATTCCGTACAAATACAGTGATTAAATACTATTCTGTGGCTCCTGGTCAACTATAATCCAGAGTTAACATTGCATATCTTTGCGATGTGACTACTGCAGATGCACACATTACGATATCGATGCTGAAACAATATATTGTGCAGCCCAAGACGACATGTAAGATTTTTTAAATCACATTTATATCGACAATGCTCAAATAGCTGGCAATGCCCTTTTTTATGTGAATGAGGTTTTTGCAGAGAAAATCATCAGGGTGTGATTCAATTCAAACTATGGCCTCACATTCAGATTAACCTTGTTTCAGTTCGCCTATTTTATGCACATTTTAGGGAAAAAAAATGCATAAAAATCGTTTAATGGAAATACAAAGATGTAGAGGCCTGCGTTTGAGCCTGAGCCCATTGGGGCCCAATTTTTTTATGCCCCTAGGGGCAGACTTCAGGCCAATTTTCACATCATAGCTAGCACGCATAGAGCTTCGGGCCTGCTTTAGAAAAAACTTGATTTAATGCGTGCGATGCGGAAGCGCCAGTGATGCGCATAGATATTTCTAGCTACATGCAATGGGGAACTTAAAACTGTGGAAAACGCTCAAGGAAAGGTAAACTTCTGGTCAACTTTTCAAATAGTGACAGCAGTTAATAAGGCATCTGATCATAGCTATGCAAATGTTAAAAAAGCTCTGCATTTCACCAGCGTCAAGCTTTCTGCCAAGCTCATGAAAATACACTGTCTTGATAGTTTGGTTATGGAGTATATTTGAGACACTGTTTCCATCTAAAGATCCACATTAGATTTATGAGCAAAACTGGATATCACATAAAACATGTACAAATTAACTCTTTGGAGTGAACAAGAAGCTTATGATGTTGTTTTATAAAGCAGTTCTTGAAAGCGTTGTCAGGTATGGTATCACAGTGTGGTTTGGCAACCTATCTGAACAGTGTAAATCTAAGTTAATGCATCTCTTAAAGACAGGATGGAAAATTATTGGGCACGATGAATGCTTTAATCCCCAAGTTTTATATGAGAATTGTGTCCTTAATCAGGTCGAGAGGATCCAACTCATTTTTTCGAGACATCCTTGCAGAAAGCACTCAAACGTATAGAAGACCTTGAAAATAGAAGTCGGCATCAGAATATCAGAATGGTCCGATAGCTTTTTTTTTTGAGACTTGGATCCTGACTACGTTGAATATGAATGCAAAGGACAGACGGATCAAATTGGACCGAGTGCACCATACTGGACAACCGAGCAACGAAGGTGAACATCTGAGAGCGAGACCTGTGATCGTTTGACTGCACAACTATGAAGACAAAAGACCAATCCTGGAAGCAGCAAGGTGTCTGAGTGACCTCTGTATCGAGGGGAAAAAGGAGACAGTTTTGGAGGTCATAATACTAAACCACTGCGATGGTGGACTTTGGCGAAGGTGTTTTAGAATGATTAAACAACATTTCAGATGTTTTTTAATGTGATCGGTTTCAAAGACTATAGAATACACAAGACGTGTCACTCGTATCTTTTTGAATGGGGAAAAGTGTAACTGTCAATATGGGGAATAAATCTCCGCCTACTAGTTCAGGAGCCAATCCTTGATCGATATATGGTGAAAAAAGCCCCCCTTCTAATACAGGAGCCAATCATCGATCGCTATAGACTAACAGTCCTCCAGGGGAGGGGCTTGGACCAGACGTGAGTTTTTGCAGATCTTGTGTGATTTGGACATTTAGAAATGAAACTAAAGGGACGCTTGTTGTTTAATTTTATTGGTAATTCCTAATATGAAATTCAATCATAAGCCTGGCAAGCAATTTTGGAGAATTTGATGTTTCTCCATTCAAACAGAATGCCCAAGCATACTGCCCGAGAGGCGTTTCAAAGATGGCCGCCGAGTGAAATGACCTGCCTTAAAGGGACTTTGTCGGTCTGCTGGTTGATTTATTATTGCCGTCCTCTGGTGCATCTTTGTAGAGCCCTGCACGGGCCTTAAATCTAAACCCTAGCTCGGCCCTGGCCCAAGACACACAGGCTGTAGCCCTGCCCTTGTCCAACAGCTCATAAAAATGTTTGACCCAAGTCCAACCCCGAGAAAACCCACGGGAACGTGGAAAGAACATGGGGAGAACGTGGGGAGAACTCCACACAGAAAGGCCAACTGACCCAGCCGAGGCTCGGACCAGCGACCTTCTTGCTGTAAGGCAAAGCACTACCTGCTTGGCCTATGCTGCTTGTTCAAACTACTTATTTAAAATGAGCTGAATCAAACTCAATGATTGAGTTTATTCTGGGGCAACTTAATTGTTTTATTTTCAATCTACTTAAATTTGAAGGAACATGAAGGAATTATTGTGGACCCCAGCATTTTTTACAGCGCAACCAAAATGTTGCTAAAGCATCTCTTTACATCTGGACGTTCATAATGATTGCTGCAAACTTATTTTACTATAAGTGAAAGATTAAAAAAAAGAACGGATTGAATCACTTGCAGTTCACTTATTGGCCACCAGGTCAATAAGTTTTCTGATTTTTAAATATATCCCATAAAACTCACTTCAAACATGCCACAAACTTACATTGTGCTCCAGCATGACCTTAGCACTGTAACCAGCACAGTTGAAGTTTGGGCAGGGCTTCCTTCCAACTCAACGCAATGTCACTGAGTTCAGGGATTCTATGGTGTATGAAGAGGATTTAAGAGTTAAGCCTTAAATGTGATGTTTTAAAAACGGAGAAAGAAAAGGGAAAGAACAGGCCGCCCACTTCATTCTCAATTACACTTCATTTTGAAACAGATGAATTATGGCTGTTGGAAAGGCCCTGCTGCGGTGAATTTGTGTTAAAAAGAGGGTTTTATCTTCCATCCTGACTAGTTTAATCATCAAAAGTACTGAAATTCTGTGTGTCGTCTATGATTTATACTCCTGTTTATTGGTAAATAATTAGATGTTTAATACAAGACACTGCAGGAGAAAACACAAATTCAGAAAATGTGCTTTTATTGCAGTATTTGTCAGCCTGATGTAAAGAAAATATCTTAAATGCACTTTTAAGTGTTCCTTTTGTGACACTTTTCCAATTTTTGTCAGGAGATCTCAATTATAATACATTATTTTAAAGGCTGGTCTCAAAATGAGGCATACATCTCACTTCAGCAGCTCTTATGTTTACCAAACTTCTGTTTTATTCACTGTACACTGAAAAAAAAGACTTAAAAGTCATGAAAAATAAAATGTTTTTAACCCTTTTACACTGTTCAAATGTACTACCCTTTTGTTATGTTATGTATGAAAACACCCACTGAATTAAACTGCTGTAAAAATGCATCAGATAAAAAAATTTTTTGCACACATCTGTCAACAACCTCAGTGTTTTTTCACCTTTTATCAAAGTCTTGTACATGTGAAACAACATTGGCTTTAATGCATTGTTTTTGATTTATTTTCTCCCTAATTTACTGTTGGTGGCTGTTTTTCCCACATTGACTTCCATTATAACCACGTTTGATGGCGCATAAATACACAGTCTTTGTTTTTATTTACTCCATGTAGTTCTGAGAGCTGAGATGCATAAATATTGCATATTTTGACTTGCACAAAGGGCCACTCTCATACTTTAAATTGCTGTTATAATCCATATCAAATCCAGAAACTACGCTTTTTTTGCACAGGCCTATTTAAAGGGTTAATAGTGCCAACTGATGATCAACAGTGAAAATTACTAATTTTACCTCTTTCCAACAGGGAATTATTTGATTATTTGGTGTCATGATTTTGTAATCAAACCAATGTGGTCATAATGGAAGTCAATGGGAGAAAAACAGCCACCAACAGTAAATTAGGAAGAAAAAAAATGAAAATCAATCAAAAACATTGCATTAAAGGCAATGTTGTTTTACACTTCCAGGTGTTTGATAAAAGGTACAAAAATCCAGTCCACAGTTACTTTTTATATTGAAAATGTCATTTTGTGTGTTTTTTTCCACCAAATCACTGACATCAACTCAAAGAAACAACCAAAAATTACATTAAAAAACCTAGAAAATAAAGGAATATAATTAACCTACCGATGAAACAAAAAAAATTAGTTACAGAAAATCTTCCTGAACTACTGTACTTAAAAAAATAAATAAATAAATAAAAAATGTATCAAATGGTTAATCTTTCCTAAGTTACCCTTTTAAACAAGAATAAAGATAACAAAAGATCTTAAGCAAAGCATAATGACCGACCCTCTGGAAAACTCTGAAAACATAATTATAAAGAACAAACTTTCAAAGCAAGCACAAAAAAACTTTGGTCTGGCGGTAAATAAGCCGTCTGCTTTCAAAAGGCGTTTTTTATTTTTAAGTTGCTTAATGTTTTTAGTCAGTTTGATTAATGTAAGTTGAGATGATTAGAAAAGTTAATTTGATTCAACTTAAAAAAAGTTAAGGAAGCAAGAATTTGTTATTATTTTTATCTTACACACATTTTTTCCTCTGGGTGTTCACAGTATTTTTCTGAAATAGAGAATGAAAAAAAAGACATAAAAAACTTTGGCTCTAATCTAACTAATTTTGATGAATTTTAAACCTGACTTTAACCAGTATTAAAATTGTTCATTAGCATATTTAAATAACTTTCAGTATCTTAATGCAATCAATCTATTATAAGAAAAAAGGCCTACAGTGGCTTCAGCAAATGGATTAAACTCCTATTTGTCTTTTTGATATTTGATGCAAGTTTATGAAGTGACGATTTTGTTCTCTTTGAATCATTGGAGAGAAACTGCTTCATTCATAAATGTTTTATGCAATATTCCTGTTTTGATCATCAATCTAATTAATCTTTTTTTAAGGGGAACAGCTATTGTCTCCATCTTAACAGTGTATTTTTCACGAGCTCATCAGAAAGCTTGATGCTGGTGAAATGCAGAGCTTAGGTTTTGAACATTTACATTCAGCCGGCCTGATCTCATAAGGAAACATAACTATTTTACATTTTGTCAGTTTAGTAGCTAATTTGTTTAAATTCAAAAATGTACGATTTTATAAAGTGGGCGTGGCACCAGACCCCGCCCCTAAACCCAGTTTGGGAAATTAGCCACTAAATCAAAAGTTTCCCAAAAATCTTCTCTTTAAAAACCTTTATCTCTAATTGATGAATTTTAAATCGAAGACTTTAACCAGTGATAAAAATTTCCATCTGCATATTAACATTTTTGAAAACGCATCGTATCTTAATGCAATCCATCAATAGTGGAATTATGATGATCTTATTATGTCAAATGCTTTTTAGTGAACACTTAAGAATGATGGTCCATATTTACCAACATTAAGTATGATATTGGAAAAATCTGACATTGTGATATTTTGTTTTTCTGTAATAAATATTGCGATATATAAACTATTTCACCAGATCACTTGAAAACTGCTATTTAGAAAGAATTTATACATTTAGATCGATTGGACTGATTCTGTAGGGAAGCGTTCATAAAAATGTCAAAAATTAACTAATTAAAACCAAAGATAACAGTGAAATAAACCGTGTTTTATGGTTTTTGGGGGAATCAAACAGTATTCAGGTTCAGAATTTGAATTTTGAAAAGAAAAATAGTCTTTACTGTGTAACTAATTCAAAATAATTCTTTATTAAAGTTACAAATGGTCAAATTTCTTATGCCTGAATACTTTCAACGCTGTCAGGCCTTAAAAACACATGCAAATGAAAAAGTCACATCATTTTGGTTAAACTCTGCGTTAACGACCCAAATCTCATGTGTCGGTTTCTCCTGGTAACTATAATAATAACTGAACATTGCAGATCCTGCGAAGTAACTATTGCGGATATCGACACATTGCGATATCAATGCTGAAACGATATATTGTGCAGCCCTAATAATCCTGTAAAGCATTTATTAATCATAGTTCAACGTTAACTAATGCATTATTAGCATCCAAAGATGTGCTTGTTGACATTAACGCACCATAAGTTAACATTATTCAAATAACATTAACGTTGGCAATGATGAAAAAATACCAAAATAAATGTATTACTAATAGTTTGTTCCTGTTATTAAATACATAGCATTAACTAATGGACCATTATTTTAAAGTGTTACCATTTATTATTATAACTTAATCTATAATTCATAAAGAGAATTGATCAGCAGTCTTGCGAAAGAGGACTCTGCTTTTGCTTGGCGATGTGATTAAAGCCAAAGAGGAGGACAGATGATAAAGCGCCATTAATCTGGATTGGATTGAACCATTTTGTATAAACATGGGCTTCTGACGGGGTTGGAAGAGGTTCAGGAACAGCTGGACGAGTAGAGATGCACAATGTGGGACAAACAGCGGCTTGTTTCAATCGCACCGAATGACATTCAGCAAAGCACACATTCATGACCTCTATATTGGAAAATGATTTATTTGAGCCCTAAAATAAAAGCATGGGATTCTGCAACGATAAAAGTCAGCGTCTTTATAGCTCGACAGGCTCATTAAACAAGCATAATAGAAATCACCAGTACAGTTCTGGCAGGATCACAGACGTGTCATTCAAAAAGTCCTTTAAGCACTTTAAATTATGTCTTGCGTTGGTTTAGAAGGGGCAATTTTAATAACCGCTGTCATTCATTACAGGAAGTGATGTGTGAATGATTGGCATATGAAAATAAATACCTCAAAGGCAAAAAAGTGTGTCAATTTTGTACTTGGCTTGTGGAATGAATTGTAATTGTTGTGTTAGATTAAGCTGAGTTCAGTACAATGAAACGGACAAATTTGCTAGATTAAGCAGCCTTTGTTAGCTGAATGTAACTTAAAGAGAAACAGGCTATGCTGCTTTTAGCCTAAGGAATGATAATATGTCTTGTCACACAACTAGGCTACCAAAGCAACTACTACAAACAGTATTAACGAATTTCTACAGTAAAAATTTACACTCACCGGCCACTAGGTTGGGCCCCCTTTTGCCTTCAGAACTGCTTTGATCCTTCGTGGCCTAGATTCAACAAGGTATTGGAAATATTCCTCAGAGATTTTTGTCTATATTGACATGATAGCATCATGCAGTTGCTGCATTTGTCTGCTGCATATCCATGATGCGAATCTCCCGTTCCACCTCATCCCAAAGGTGCTCTATTGGATTGAGCTCTGGTGACTGTGGAGGCCAATTGAGTACAGTGAACTCATTATCATGTTCAAGAAACCAGTCTGAGATGATTCATGCTTTATGACATGGCGTGTTATCCTGCTGGAAGTAGCCATCAGAAGATCAGTACGTTGTGGGCATAAAGGGATGGACATGGTTAGCACAATAGGCTGTGGTGGTAAAACGATGCTCAACTGGTACTAATGGGCCCAAAGTGTGCCAAAGAAAATATCCCAGACACCACATTACACCACAACCACCATAAAGCGTTGATACAAGGCAGGATGGATCCATGCTTTAATGTAGTTGACGCCAAATTCTGACCCTATCATACGAATGTCGCAGCACAATTTGAGACTCATTAGATCAGGCAATGTTTTTCAATCTTCAATTTTGGTGAGCCTGTGCGAATTGTAGCCTCAGTTTCCTGTTCTTAACTGACAGGAGTGACACCCGGTGTGGTCTTCTGCTGCTGTAGCCCATCCGCATTAAGGTTGGACGTGTTGTGCGTTCAGAGATGCTCTTCTACATACGGTTGTAACGAGTTGTTATTTGAGTTACTGTTGCCTTTCTATTAGCTCAAACCAGGCCATTCTCCTCTGACCTCTGGCATTAACAAGGCATTTGCGCTTACACAACTCCCGCTCACTGGATATTTTCTCTTTTTTTGACCATTCTCTATAAACCCTAGAGATGGTTGTGCATGAAAATCCCAGTAGATCAGCAATTTCTGTATAACTCAGAGAACAGCCCGTCTGGCACCATTAACCATGCCACGTTCAAAGTCAAATCACCTTTCTTCCCATACTGATGCTCAGCTTGAACTGCAGCAGATCGTATTGACCATGTCTGCATGTGTAAATGTATCGAGCTGATGTCATGAGATTGGATGATTAGAAAATTGCGACCTAATAAAATTGGACCTAATAAAGTGGCCGGTGAATTTATGTACTTTTGACACTTTTAGTGTCTGCGTTAAACTAAATAGACTAAAGTGTACTTGATATTCGTAGAAACACTTTAAATGCAAGTACAAATGTGAAAATGAAATGCAGGTGAAATGAAAAAAATATATTCTTCTCAGCTGTATTCAATTATATAAAGATGATTATTGTATTATTATTATTACAAGGATTATTGTATGAAATAAAGATTAAAATGGTATTCCTAACCAATTCATTTTAGTCATTTGAAGGACAGAGGCACAACACAAAGTTTAATTTAATTATTATAAATGAAAGTTGATTAATATTTGGGTCTGAAATGCACTTTGTAAATAAGTGTTTTTAAATGTCATCAAATGTAAAAAACAAACAAACAAACAAAAAAACATCAAAAACAAAGCATTTATTTTTAATAGATATCTTACAAATTACATTCATTACACTTGAATGCCCATAAAATGGTTTGAACTATATAATATAATATAATATAATATAATATAATATAATATAATATAATATAATATAATATAATATAATATAATATAAAATAATATAACATAACATCATATTTAAGGTTTCCGCAAAAATATGAAGTGGCACAAGTGTATTATACTGATAAAAAAAAAAATAATAATAATAATAAATAATAATATTAATAATAAACCAATAATAATAATAGTAATAATAATAATAATAACAATAATAATAAACAATAATAATAATAATAATAATAATAAATAAACAACAATAAACAACAACAATAATAATAAATAATAATAATAATAATAATAATAATAATAATAATAATAAACAACAATAATAATGATAATAATAATAATAATAATAAAAAAACAATAATAAACAATAATAATAATAACAACAACAACTGTTTCTTGATCAATCAATATAAGACTGGTGTGATGATGCTTAACATTCAGCTTTATCACCACGTGAATAAATTACATTTTAACATACATTACCACACAAAATAGTTATTATAAACAGCAATAACATTACTGTAATTTAGATCAAGTAAATTTTAGTGTTCAAGTCTTGCTGCACATGAAAGAAATCTAAAATATTGAGTTTACATATTAACTCTGCAAGTCTTTTTTTGTAACTTTCATTCTGCAAAACGATAAAACAAGGTGCTTTTCTGTCCTTCCCACACCTAAGGTGAATTCCAGTGTTTGTGTCAAATTCAGTGTGTAGTGAAGCAGAACTAACAGCTTTCAGTCTGTTCAGCTGATCAACGTCTTATACTTTCAACAGCTGAGAACCGACCATTGCAAGATTAGCATAAAGCACATTACAACACCCACGTACACACACAAACCTGTTTGTATGGAAAAGGAATGACGAGTGACATAACATGACACTGCATGTTAGAGAAATGAGCTGAAAATGATGCTCATTTATGTGGAAAACGTTCACACAAAACACAATACAGATGTGCCATATGTAATATTGATGTGACTACATTATTTCTTCGTCAGACTAGCACAAAGTCTCCAAGGGCAAGAATTAGATCTACTCAAAGATGCTTTCGAATAATTGTGAAAACGTTTATAAAGTGATTAAAATGTAAAGATATTGGTGAATTAATGTTCTATAGTTGTTGTGTAAAAATGAAAATCTCTCCTGACATGTACTTATTAAGGCATCCACTGTGTAAAATTTAAGCCGGAATAATTGGCGGTTCATTCCACTGTGGTGACCCCTTTTAAATAAGGGACTAAGCTGAAGGAAAATGAATGAATGTACTTATTAAAATATATAAAGAAGCAGCAATTAAACTTTAAAGCCATTAATAGGATAGAAAATGACGTGTTTTCATTTGTTAGTTGAAAATCAGGGTTGTTTTCTTAACAGACGCTTGGTTTTGTGTGGTTTAAAAATGAATATGAATGCAAAAATGGCAAGACTTGAACAGATCTATGGTTTAAAAAGCTTAATAATTGCTATGACATATAAACACGTGCACATGCGGATTGAGCTCTGAAATCGTTTATGTGGCCTCATGTGACTTGCACAAGAAGATTATAAATAATAGTTTCCTCGGGGGAATGCCTCAAGAGAAGATTAAGATCGGCCTGTGGAGAAGTTTAGCTCAGGATGGAGGAAATATTAAAGTCAACAGAAAAATCTGTCATTTCTGGCTTTTTCTAAATGTGACAGCCTTTTATCAACAATCTGCATAGTTTTTGTACTCAAATTATGCTGATAAGAGAGAAAAAATACAAAAAATGTGAAAGGATTTTAAATAAATAAGACTAATCACAAGAATTTGCAATGAAAAACTGCATTTTGAAAGATTTGTGGTATGTGTAGTATATAAAGGCCCTTCAAAATAACGTGTGAATATCTTCACATTTGTCTGCAGTGATTTACAGTACAGGAATGCGAGTTTGTAATAAGGATTACTCATTTACAAAAGGTAAACACATCTGGCTTGTTGCCTTGACCCTGATGACTGCCAAAGACAAACCGTCAATGAGGAAACGCATTCTGGCTGAGACACAATGTTCCTTGCCGTGTGTTGTTGAGGTGGATTTGAGCTGCATTTTAATTCGGCTTCAGATTGAAGGGAAGTGTTTAAAGTATTTGCAAAGTTTAATTACAACAAATATGTCTGTCTCATAATAATGGAATGAAAACATATATTATTTATTTTTGTCCCTATCATAAGATGCCATAATTGCAAAGTTTGGGTTATGATTTTGCAATATACTTGTCAGATTATGCAATTTTGACACACAAAGTCTCTAATTAAAAACTCAATGATTCAAATGATTTGGTCTGAATGAGTCTGGCTAACAAATCACAAATTAAAATTAATTCAGTTAGAGTAAATCTCTATTTAATGAATCCTTGAATCAGTTGATTCACTCAGAGTTTCCGGTAAATGATTCGCTGAATCAATCTGTTTTGAGAAAGCCTCCAGTTTACAACTCACTGATACAAATGGTTCGATCTTATTAAAGGTTCACTAATTCAAATGATCCAGTCAGAGCAATTCTGAAGTTAACAATTTAATGATTCAAATGATCCAGTTAAATTGAGTCTCCAGTTAAAGAGTCACTGACTATGAAGGTCAGATTGAGATTTAAATTACAGACCCCTTGATTCACAGATACAACACTAATTCAAGTAATACAATCGGAGCATGTTTATGGTTATCAACTCATTGAATCAAATGATCCAGTCAGATTAAACCTCCAAATGAATGACTCACTGATTCAAACAATCTGATCAGAGCAAGTCTCCAGTTCACAATTCACAGAATCAAAAGATCTGCTCTCAGTGAGCCTCTATTAAACAACTCACTAATTCAAATAATCTGCTCAGAGCGAGTCTCCATTCAATGATTAGCTGATTCAAACGATCTGAGTGAGACTCCAGTCAATGATTCGCTGATTCAAATGATCTGAGTGAGACTCCCATCAATGATTTGCTGATTTAAATGATCTGCTCAGAGCGAGTCTCCATTCAATGATTAGCTGATTCAAATGATCTAAGTGAGATTCCAGTCAGTGATTCACTGAATCAAACGATCTGCTCTAAGTGAGTCTCCAGTCAATGATTCGCTGATTCAAATGGTCAGATCAACAAATCAAGTCAACACGTACAGTATCAGTCAAAAACAGACAACCCTCCAAGTTCGAGAGCCCACAACTGAAATATGTTACTGTCTAATTTAAGATGTTTTTATTGCAAATGAAATCATATTTAAAGGGTCATGAAACCAACCTCTATGAGATCAAGTCTACCTCAAAATTTCTTTGAAAAATGCAACTTAAATTGGTGTGGAAAAGCTGTGAGCAGAGAAAAGAGAGAAAGGAGAGCAAGCAACTTGTGGCCGATATGGATTACTAGAAAACCAGAGGCAACGTAAGGAAATGCTATATTTTTATATTTAAACAGTGCTTATCTTAAAATTTAGACACACTTCTGCTTTGAAGGGACAGAAAAGTCTTCCAGCATTTCAATTTCATGTCAATCTGCTGATGGATCAGCTGATAGACACAGCTTTCAAACGTCCATGTCAGTATTGTTGCAAACCGGTGATCATCAGAACCAATTCCTGTCATACCTGATGAGTGAGCGAGAACGCAATGGCCAGTCAGAAGTGTTCCCTTGTCCCCAGCGCTCCTATTGCAAGTGGGAAATGATACTTTCGCCACATATTGATAAATTTAGGTACAGACTTGTAGAAACTGGTACTTCTGACAACACCAGCAGCACTGTGACCCATCATTAAAGCCTAACTACAATAAATCTCTCCTAGCTTGCCTGAAAAATTCAGAAGCAGCTCTTCTCATAGGAAAAGTAAACATGAATATAGATTTTAAACGCCATATAGAATTTAAACAGAAACTGTTCCCTACAATTAAAGCGTACAGATGCTAACGTTGTCTGAATTAATGTTCAACACACTCAGATATGTTAAAAACCTATAAAAATGCAATCCAGGGTCTTCATGACCCTTTAAGTTTGTGAAAAAAAAAAATCTTTTAAAAAATTATCCATTTGTCTAGATAAAAATAAAATAATAAACGCTAAAATTGGACAATAACTGCTGTAAAAAGACATATTTACACCACAAAAAGTTGTGATCTTAAAACAATTGACAAGGTGTTAAGACATGCTGTCCTTTTACTCAGGTGCTTTAATTGTGTACATTGTATTTTAGCATTAATGGTGTTGTCAACACACCTGATATGACGACAAGCTGACATTATGACAAAAGCGCCGTTTCCCAGAGCACCTGCAGTACAGTAAATGTCTTGAATCGAAAACACAGGGTGGAGGAAAACTCATAGGGAGCTGAACAGGTTTTTGACAGAACAAGTCAGGGCACTTGCTCTGAAGAAGAAAAAAATATTTACCTGTTAGCGATTGTAATCTCAAATACGAGGTGCTAATGTTACCCTCTACACGACATGGTAGTTAACATCCATTCTTAAAGAAACAGTCCACTTTTTTTTGGAAATGAGGTCAATTTGGGCTCTTGTTTGGGTTAAAAGGTTAAGATTTAACAATTTTGAATTCATTCGGACCTGGCGACAGCATTTTTTTTTTTTTAGCTTAGCATAGATCATTGAATCGAATCAGACCTTTAGAATCTCGCTCAAAAATGAGCAAAGAGTTCAGATAATTTTCCTTTTTAAAGCTCGACTCATGTAGTTAACTATTGAAAGTCTTTGGTAATTTGTCAGAGCAATGCTTATGGTCTAATCCCATTCAATGATTTATGCTAAGCTAAGCAGAGATCGGCTGAAGGGATTAAAACATGGTAAAACTCTTGTAAAACTTCCAAAAAACATGTAGGTTATTTTAATATACTTTCACACGGTATACTTTATAGTCAAAAACTGAAGGAAATCCCCTCATGTTCTTACACATTTCCTTTCAAACACAGATAAATGGTTTAAGGGACCAGTTAATTGTCCATACATTAGAAGGCAAATCCTACATCTGACCCTGAGGAGAAGCAAATATATGTGCATTCTGACAGATGACGTGTTTTTTGCGTTTAATAATCACCTGCATTACATCTAATTGGGCATGCGGATCATTTGAACAAAGAATCTGGATATAGCTATTGAAAACCCCAAAAATAATTAACAGATTTGTGTGCTTATATCCAGCCTGGTGAGATCACGAAATCTGTCTGGAGAAACAAAACGACTCTTTTGCTCAGATTTGCAGGAGTGAGTCAATATGAGCGTGTTCAAATGTGCCGGATGCTCATTTTAACGCTCACACATGCCATAATGTCAATCTCAGGAAGCAGATGGCTTTTCGCCCTTTCCTGCACAATGTTTCCCAAATGGATTGGAGATATGAGAGGAAGAGGAACTATGCTGGTGTGTGCGTGTGGTGGGGGGTATGGGGGGTTGGGTTTGGGGGTTATTTTGGAAGAGAAATCTCTTTTAGTGTCTTGTTACACCTTGTAGTTTTTTTTTTCTTTCCAAGGAACCTGCATGCATACAATAGCTTTTATGGGAAAAGAAATTGTCAGTTATTGAAAAATTTTTTAATGTTAATTTTTTTCAACAAGTCTTTTGATATGTATGTTTGATACATTTGATATGCTTTTTATGAATCCGAATGAAGAATTGAGCCTGCGACCTCAATACATTACAGATATGCTCACTGAATACAAAGCAAACAGATCACTCAGATCTTTAGGATCAAGTAAATTAGAAGTTTCAACAGTTCAGTCAAAGCAGGGCGAATCCACTTTCTGCTACTAGACCCACACTGCTCGAATCAGCTTCCAGAACTGATCAGATGTGCTCCAACATTAGGCACATTCAAATCAAGACTTAAACACATCTTTTTAGCTGTGCCTTTACTGAATGAGCACTGTGCTACGTCCGTCAGATCGCACTATTATGTCTTTCTTTCCTTTTTCATTATTTTAAAACCTCTTTTAACACATTTTAATCTGTTTTAATCATTTTAATTCTTAGTTGTTTTAATTTTCTTTTATTCTTGTTTATGTAAAGCATTTTGAATGACCGTTGTGTATGAATTGTGCTATATAAATAAACTTGCCTTGCCTTCTTGTTGCAAACTCACTGTCAATCTTAAAAGACGATTATGCATCAACACAGGTTTACCTTTAAAATGAAGTTAAATTATAATACTTTTATATGCATCGTGTGCAAAAGATTGATAATTATGAAGTACATAAACTATACATTTCAATTATATCAATTATAATTTTAGATTATCCTTCAAATTACACTTCAAAATACTGTTAAATGGTAATTATGCATTCAAAACATAAATTAGCCTTAGCAAAACAAAAAGTCTACTTTATTCCATAAATGTTTAAAATGCAGTTTCTAAAATGATAATTTTCTTCACAAAATTGTATTACATCTCTAATCAAGTATATTAGTAAACATATAATTTCTGTCTTAAGACAGATTTAAATACAAAAAAATCCAATGAAATTCAAATTTTGTTAAAAATCTCTACTTTTTATTTACACTATTATTATTTTAAAAAATGTTCAGAATGTAATTTCCAAAATCATAACTTACATTGGAGAGTGAAATTAATAAATTATAATCATTGATCATCAATCAACTTTGAAAAAAATTGAATAAAATAATGTTATGTAAAGTTTTTGGATAACCTAGTTGTTTTATGTTCAATCAACTTAAATTTGTAAAAACAATTAAGTTGACTTAATCGATGTGTGTTGGGACAACATGAAGAAATTGTGTGGAACCCTGCATTTCCTTTTACAGTGAATGCAGAATTATTGAAGTCAGAATTATTAGCACCCCCTGAATTATTAGCCCCAGTTTATTTTTTCCCCAATTTCTGTTTAAGAGACAAGATTTTTTAAGTTTAAGAGAAGATTTCAACACATTTCTAAACATAATAGTTTTAATAACTCATTTCTAATAACTGATTTATATTGTGTTTTCCATGATGACAGTAAATAATATTTGACTAGATATTTTTAAGACACATCTATACAGCTTAAAGTGACATTTAAAGGATTAACAAGGTTAACTAGGCAGGTTAGGGTAATTAGGCAAGCTGTTGTATATTGATGGTTTGTTCTGTAGACTATCGGAAAAAAAATATAGCTTAAAGGGGCTAATAATATTGACCTTAAAATGATTTTTAAAAAAATTAAAAGCTGCTTTTATTCCAGCCGAAATAAAACAAATAAGACTTTCTCCAGAAGAAAAAACATTATCAGACACTCTGTGAAAATTTCCTTGCTCTGTTAAACATAATTTGGGAAATATTTAAAAGAAAAAAAATTCAAGGTGGTAAATAGTTCTGACTTCAACTGCAGTTATACATTACAAACCAATTAATCACCAATAAAGTTGTAATTTTGTCAAAAATATGTATTTTTTAGAAATTGACTTAAAACATTTGTGAATGTATTTTTCAAAAATCATCATATCCACAATAAATTGCTATTAAATGCAAAACTTAACGTGCTGAAAATGACCCTGCAATAGAAACCCCTTTCTTCATCAGGGGGAAGTTTGTTGATAAGAAAACAGTCAATAATTAAGCCCCTAAGCTTTAACACAGATGTTAACGTGTTTCTAACGTGTGCTGTCACAGCCACTTCTAAGAACAAAAGAGAAACAACTTATATCCCAAATGAAGCCCACGCACCAAAGACAAGCCTTCAGTGCAGACCAGTGCTCATCTGTCCCATCCCAAACTCTACACGAAAACTGACCTCCAACATAATAACAGCACCTAGAAACACAATATAGTGTGACACTCTAACGAAAACTGCTTCAAACAGGCACTTTACTCCCGTTAGGCCTTCAGGCAGAACATTGATGAAAGAACTAAATGGTCTGAAAACTGGATCACAGCGGAATGAGTCAAAGTCATATTTTTTGTAAATGTTTGACTGTTTTCTGGTGGCTTTTGCTTTCGTTTAAAACAAAAAGTGAATGGAGAATACTTAAAAAATACATTCTAGTATATTTTTTATAGTATAAAATTTTATAGTATTTTATTTTAAGAGTATAGATCTTGTGTCTTGCATGTTTCCTGAATTTTCTTGTAAATCTGAGTTGAAATATTTCAAATCTGAGTTTAATATTTAGGGGGGAAAGCCTATAAAACTATCAATTGTGAGGAAAGTCGCAATTCTGAAAAGTTAGAATTGGGAAGTGTAAACTCAGTTTTAAAGACTGCTTAATCAAATTCTTTGAGTACACGAGTAATTCTAGCTTTTTATTTATATCTTACAATTCAGATGTCACAATCTTGAGTTTATTTCACTCAGTTCAAAGTTTTGGTGTCAGAATTATTTTAAATTGACAACTAACCTAACAACTAACAACAATCACTTTTTGTTGCAATTCAGATTTATATTATAAAATTCACTTCTTTTTTTCAATGTTATCCAAGTTTGGATTTTTTTTATCTCACACGTCTGGCTTTATTTCATGTAATTCTCCTCAATTCTTGGCTACATTCACACAGCAGGCAAATGTGACCCGAATCTGATTTTTCAGCACACATGTGACTCTGTGACTCAGATCGGTTTTTGTCTTGACAGTGTGAACAGCTCAAACCGCATGGAATCTGATCTTTTTATTTTAGATTTGTGCCACTTTCATACGTGTTATTACATCAGACACAGATCTGATATTTTGCAGTGCGACCGCAGTGAGAATGGTTATGTAGGATTTTATGCGACTTTTACATAATCTTTGAGCGACATGCGTCATCATTCTGTGCTGCAAACATCATCTAGTCCTCAACAGCATAGAATGGCACACAAGGCAATTACATTACCACAAAAAGTTGGTTTATCATTTTGAAAAAAATTTAAAGGCAAAACTGGTGCTTGTTAACAAATCTGGTTAACAATTCGGGCACAGATCGTTCGCGAAGCTGAAGAGCGACAGGGGGTGTTGTGGAGGGGGCACTTTCATTTTAAGGGGTAACTCTAAAACCCTTGATGAGTTCACTACACCAGTGGTTAGAGAGACGCGCACATACAGTAAATCACAAATGATCAGTGTTTTCAATCACAAGTGACTTGTTTTAGGTATCAAATGCTGAAATACACATTAGTAGTAGCAGAACAACCCTTTATAGTTTATGAAATACACTACAGTTGTCTGTGAAAGGGGCAATAATCATATAAAGCATTATCTGACAACGTGCTTACTTCATACAGTATACACATCGTGTGCATATTTAGACATTTTGTGCTGTGTGTAGTTGTACTTTTGCGCATGCGGGTCAGTTTAGGACCATGATCCGTTCACACTGGAAATCTGATATTGGCTACATTCATAGCAACAATGTAAACAGCTATGCAAAAAAATCTGATCTGAGAAAAAATCTAATTCGAGCACTAAGCCTTGCAGCGTGAACGTAGCCCTTAATTATTAGACAATCGTGATTACAAATCTACAAAATACAAAAATACAAACTCTTGAGCAGTTCTGAGAAGAAAAACTAAACTTTTCAAATTAATCTCAAGAATCTCAGTATCTTTTCTTCTCAGAGCTGCTCGCAATTAAGACATTGTGAGAATTAAAAATCATAATTGTGATTAAAAATAATAATAATAAAAATTGTGAGAAACTCACCAACATCTTTTGTCAGATATTCCACGTTTTCCAAGTTTTGGATTTTTTTTTAAAGCAAGTATAATTTTTAAATCTCACAATCTCTCAACTGAGACTTTTTCACACTTATGGCTTTATTTCATGTAATCATGTAATTTTTATCTCAATTCTTAATTATTAATTAGACAATTGAGATGACAAATAAACAAAAAATACAAACATTTTGAGCAGCTCTAAGAAGAAAAGCTCAATTTTTCAAATTAAACTTTCAAATTGTTTAATCTATTCTCAGAGCTGCTCACAATCGAGAGACTGTAAGATTTAAAAATCATAACTGTGATTAAATATTAGGGCTGCACAATATATTGTTTCATCATCGATATTGCAATGTGCACATACACAATAGTCACGTCGCAGGATCTGCAATGTCAAGTTATGATTATAATTGACCAGGAGAAACAGACACATGAGAATTGTGTAGTTATTGGAGAGTTTTAAGTTTTTCAATTGCATGCGTCTTTAAGGTCTTACAGCATTCAAAGTGTTCAGGGTCTCTCCCAGTTAAATTTAAGACTTGAGGCCATTTTAAGACCATTATGAATTAAATTTTAGACTCATACAGGTTAAATGTTAAGGAGTTTTCGAATGGCTCAGTTAGAAAAGATTTTCATTTGCCCTATGAAACAAAAAAAAAGAAAAAAAAATTAATACATTTAATAATACAATACTAATAATAATAAAAATAATTTAAAAGTTCTATATTTTAGTTAATTCTAAGCAAAAAAAATTTAACCGTGTCAAAACAAGCAAGCTCTAGTTGTATACATATACTTTTTTCAGGATAACCTTTCTTAAAAAAAATATTGAACAAATGTTTGAAAGGTTTTAAAAACTATAATTAAATGTATGCACAACAGTCTGTCAAGGTCAGCAGTTGAGAACTTTAAAACAAATGTAATCGTAAGGAAAATAATAAAACCTTTATGGTAAATAGAGTTAAAAAGTACATTCTTAAATAAAAAGTTGAAAGGTCTTTTTTATTTATTTATTTATTGAATGGGTATCTATACACAGATTGGGTAGCTATACATGAACATTTGTAAGTCGCTTTGGATAAAAGCGTCTGCTAAATGACTAAATGTAAATGTAAATGAACAAAGGAAAATTAAGACCTGTTTAAAAAAGATTCAAGACCTACAACACAATATTTCAGTAAATTTAAGACTTTTTAAGGCTTAAAATTTAGTATTTGAGATTAAAGACATTAAGACCCTGCAGATACCCTGAATTTTATTGAATTATTTATACAGTAAAGATATTTGCAGTGTTATTTTACACTTGATTATTCAAATTCCAAACCTGAATACTATTTGACTCCCCAAAAAAACTCTAAAACACTGTTTATTTCACTTTTATCTTTGTTATTAATTCGTTTTTTATGAATGATTGACTTCCCTACAGAATCATTCCATTCAATCTAAATGAATAAGTTCTTTCTAAATAGCCCATTAAGTCATCTGGTGAAATTGTTCATATATCGCAATATTTAATCGCAGAAAAACTAAATATCGCAATGTCAGATTTTTCCAATATCATGCAGCCCTATTAAATATTATAATATAAACTCACCATAATCTTTTTATTTTGTCAGAATCAGCCTTATATACAGCCAATCCCTAAATTCCAATTTAAACTGGAAGTTAGAAACATTCCATATCACAATCATGCAATATCAATGAAAAAAGCTTTTCCCAAGTTTGAGATTTATATAACTTTTTAATATAAGATCAAAGCAGATTTCTGTCTTCCCACGCGTTGTCATAACAAACAATCTCTTTAAAGGGGGTTTTGCTGATGAAATATAAATGGTGCGTCACATTAACAAGCGCATTAGAGAGAGAGAGGAGGAAGTTCAAACGGACAGGGATGTTTCTCAAATAAAAACAAAGCTGACCTCTGTGCACAGGAGAAGCAAACCTTCCGGCTTTGATCCTGAACTAGCGGCTTTCAGCCATTACAAGGTCATGGAGGTTCATTCAAAGCATTCCTTCACTTAATAGGTCACTACTCTGATAGATTATGTGGAGATGGGTGGGAGCCAGTTGACACAGGTATGCAGGATCTCACAGGGGTTGTGACACCGAAAGCAAAAAGGGCCTCTTAAATATGCACGGTACTATGGGACAATTTCTTATAATTAGCAAATGTGTATTAAATGTACAAAAAGTCCAGAGAATTGGACTTTATAGCTGGACAATAGCGACTGCCCAGGAGCTATGTAGAACCTAGCAACCACATATTACAACCCCAGCATCAACACAACCCCAACCAACCAATTTATATACCATAGAAACCAACCAGAGTAGCCTAGCAACAATTTAGTAACCACAAAAAACAGCATTGCAACAACCGAACAGATATGTAGAACATATCAAACACCCTATAGCAACCACCCAGAACACCATAGCAACAACCTAGTAGACACCTAGCACTTATCAACCAATCAAATGCACTAACCATCCAAAAAAAAAACCTAGCAACAACCTAGCACCCAGAACACCATAAATACAACCCAATAAGCAACTAAAGTAATTGTCACTTAGAACCCAATGACCCCTTCTTAAAACACTGTGGCCAATTGTAAACAACAACCCAACACACAAAAATCCCACAGCAACCTCCAAGCAGGTAATTAGAACCAAGCAATCACATATTACATCCCATCAACCACTCAGAACACTCTAGAAACAACATAGTAACCACACTGAACACTTTAACACCTTCACCTTTTAAACCAGCCAATAGCAACAACTTAGAATGTACCCCAGAGCCCATAGCAGCCACTTAAAACCTATTCACTACTTAAAAAGTACTATTAACTACCTAGCAACAACTTACCTAGCACCCAAAACACCATAAATACAACCAAATTGCTACAGTAATTGTCACTTAGAACCCATCAACCACTGTAGCCAATTGTTAACAACAACCCAACACACAAAAATCCCATAGCAACGTCCTAGCAGCTAATTAGAACTCATCAATCATACTGTATATTACATCCCAGCAACCACCCAGAACACTTTAACACTCAACAGTCCATTTTAACCTTTAAAACTAGCCAATGAAAGCTTAGTAGGTACCCCAAAGCTCATAGCAACCATTTAGAAATTAGTCAATAAGTAAAATGTACCATTAACACCTAGAAAACTCTAGCAGCAACCAGGCATCAACCCAAAACACCCTAGCAACAACCTAGTAGGGTTAGGCCGATAGAAGAAGCCATCATCCATTGCAGATGGCCGACATACATCACAATGCTGAGCAATAGATCGCCATCTGCGCCCCGCCCCCGTCGCAAACCCATTCCCGAAAAAGACACACTTAGGCGCCGTTTACACTAATACGTCTTAGTTTTAAAATGGCATTTTAGAACGAAAAACATCCGCATCCTCACTGGCATTTCACCTAGCATTTCTGAAAAGCCCGCCTTCCACACTATTGACCTTATTCTTCAATGCGGAAGTATGCTCGTACAGGCATGCGCTGCAGCATACGTGCAAGTCAGTAGCCGGTGCTCTGGGCACAAAACCTTAGAGAGCAGTGCATGTCAGACAGTTAATCAAGAATGTATCGCTGGATCGCGTCTCACTATAGATGTTCTATTGTTGCACACTATGTTGTGATATTTAATCAATCTTGTCTTTATCTAATGACTCTTCGGTCTTTTGAATCTATCAGGTAATGTGTCACAGCGTCAGTACACTGCTTCAATCTTTGGCTTTCACACTTGTACTTAGTAATTTTAGCGAAAACCTCAGATACTGTTGGTTGTGCACCTTTTTAACTAAGCAAGTTTGTCAACGCCATTATAATGACACAGATCACTCTGCCTATTCATGCCAGAGTCCCGCGGAAAAAGTGATTGACAGGTGGTAATTTGTGTGTAACTTTATTTATGATTTGGTTATGGGTAAAATAAAAACCATGCGGGTAAGGTAGTTGTAATGGTAGATGTTACGACCCTGGTCTAGGGTCAAAGCCGCAACATAAAAGAACACCCGACAAATAAAATTCACGTTTAATAACCCCTTTATATAGGGTCTCTTTATTTGTCTTTTTTTTTGTCTTTTCTTTTTTTATCACCAAAAAAAAAGTGAAGCCAAATACCTCGGGGTGAACCCACATAAAATAATAAACAAAAATACACTAACTAAACACCCAAATGAAACTCACTACACCTAATAAAATAATAGAAATAAAAATACAAAATCTACACCTATCTCCCTGACTAACAAAAACACAGGTGAAAATATTTACAAAAAAGAAAAGTGGCGTCCAACCCCTACTGCCTCTTACCGTGTATATATTTACAATAATTACAATCAACAAACACACAAACCAAAACAAAAATAATAGGAAGGGTAAACACGGATGGGTACACAACAAAGTCAACACTAGCACAACAGCACGAGAAATACAATCAACGAAAAACAACTCAACAACCAGAATAACTTTTGCACAACTTCAATAACACGCCAACAAAACTCGCTCTCCTCCCTACGCCCGTTGATGTCTTTTTAAAGGTCGCCCTGGAATACTTCCTCCAATCCCAGGGCACGTCGTCTACGTAATTAGGGCGGGGCCTGCAGGTGGAAAGAGGGAGAGAGAGAGAAACAAACAAACACACCTGCCAACGCAACACCCCCACCCATTTAAGTCAAAAAGTTTAATTCTTTTTGACAATTAACACCAGAAAACAAACAAACACATATCAAGCCCTTGAAAGGGCATCGGCAATAACGTTTTCTGTACCCTTCTTGTGGCGGATGTCAATGTTAAAACCTTGCACTACTAATGACCACCTCATTAGTCTCTGATTGGAGTTGGCCATGCGCTGGAGAAAAACCAGAGGGTTGTGGTCAGTGTAAATCACGACAGGTAAGTTGCTACCACCCACGTAAATTTCAAAGTGCTGGAAGGCAAGAAGTAACGCTAGGGCCTCTTTCTCGATTGTGCTGTAACGCTGTTGTGTTTTTGAAAATTTCTTTGAGAAATAGCACACAGGATGATCAACTCCATTTTCACCCTCTTGGAGCAGCACTGCCCCAGCTCCCAATGCACTGGCATCAACTTCTATTTTAAAGGGGTGAGTAAAGTCAGGGGCAGAGAGAACTGGGGCACTGCACAGAAGGTCTTTAGCTGCACTGAAAGCTGAATCACACTTTTGATCCCACACAAATCTTTGGACCCACTTAACAGGTCATTGAGAGGGGAAACAACGGAGGAAAAGTTTTTACAGAAACTCCTGTAATAGCCCACCATACCGAGGAACCGACGTAATTCTCGTTTGGTGGTGGGGGCGGGGAAATGAACAATAGCCTCCACTTTGGCTTCGATCGGGCGCACCTGTCCTTGTCCGACCTGCTTACCCAAGTAAGTGACCACAGCTTTAGCGAATTCGCATTTTTTTAAATTCACAGTTAAAGAGGCTTCACTTAAGCGGGTGAACACTAAACGCAGGGTTCTCATGTGGTCGTTCCAAGACTTGGAATAAATCACGACATCATCAAGATATGCCTCGCAATTTGTAACACCGGATAAAACCTTCTGCATCAACCTTTGAAAGGTTGCTGGAGCGTTTCGCATCCCGAAGGCCATCACGGTGTATTGCAGAAAATTATCCGGCGTTACAAACGCGGAAACATCTGAAGCCCGCTGCGTCAGTGGTACACAGCAAAACCGCTGATGTAAAAATAACACCAACAGTGTAAAATTTAACACCAGCAAAGTGTCTATATGTGTCCACACTAAGAGTGTAAATTTTACACTTTTAATAGTGTTAAATCTTTCACAACATTTAAGTGTAAATTCAACACTCTTTGTTGTTCATTTTAAACCTAGTCAACACTATTTGTTGTTGTTTCAGCACTACACCAGTGTTGGTACTCACTTACAGTGTTAATTTTTAACACTCTACTTTTAAGATCAACACCAGTGTAATTGGAATATAGCATTGGTGAGTGTTGAAAATACTGATTTATAGTAGCACTTTTGTTACGTTTTGGTTCTTTCAACAAAATTAAAATGGCATGACAGTTGCAGAAAAGATTGCAAAAACTTTATTAAAGGTACACCACATTTAACATTCAGTCACAGCATTTAAAAACCTTTACAGTTAATTCCAATTTGAAACAAAAACACAACAGGGAACAATGTAAGTTCTCTCATCACGGTCATATGAAAACTGCCTGTCATAAGGTCTATAGTACATCAAATCATCCACACAAATGAGAGTGAAAATATTACCCACCTCCTCAATACAGAATGCATGCACATGCTCATCGAAACACACTGTAATTACATTACTGGCCAAAAGAAAAGCTTGTCCGTCTTTTACAATAATACTGCTAATCCTATTAAAAACAGGCATTTCATTTTCAACAGAAGAGCAAACAAACATTCCAACTTGGTATTCAGTTCCATAATTTTTTACCCAGGTTGTAGTGGAGACAGTGGGTACATTCCAAGTTTCAGTTAAAAGCTCATTACCCTCCAGAGTGCAAGTAGAGACTTCATTAAAAGGACCAAACTGAAATCTTTTAAAATAAAAACTCTCCCAATGAAAAGCCAACTGATGTTGATGTTTCTTTGCTAATGTTTTGGTTATGTTTTTAAAGTTTTTCACAGACTTCTTAAAAAAATTATGCTTTCCTTCGAATCGCATGCACCACATATGTATAAGTGGACCTATTTTCCTAATACATCTAGGATAATGGATCATTAGATGGTGCTTCGGAATCAATCTTTTTTCTGGAAATATGGACTTAAAAAGTTTATGATGATCAGAAATTAAATGCTTCAAAAAATAAGTCATACCCTGTGTTACAGCTGGTGAGAATACGATGCTCACAATCTGAATCAAAAGCAGTATCAGTCTCCAGTAATCATTGTCCACGTCAACTAGATCTCCAAATATCAAGGGGGTATTGCGCAGAAGGCACCATGACTGAATAGCATTGAGACCAAGGTCCTTGCTGCCATCATCAATTTTAACTCCACTTGGTCTGTTCTTTCTTTCACTGTACCCATAGTTAAAGCTCTGAATCCTTTCTGAAAGTGTATCTGATGAAATGCAGTCTTTAACAAAGTACTGAAAAAGCAGTTTTAACTCGTACTGCACAACCCCTTCGAGTAAATCATGCATAATGTCAACAGCAAAATTTTCTGAAGAATGAAAAAACTGTAGTGAATTGAGCGGACAAGTTCTCTTGAGGCCAAACAGTGGTGCAAGATTGGGATCTTGTGCTAGAGCACTGCAATGTTCTGAATATAGCTCTTTTGTTCGAATGATCAAACCTGGATCATCTTCACTAAATACTGACTGCAACTTTGCTTTGTCAGTTAAGCAAAACCGGCAACAGTAGGTTGCACTGAACGACTCAACCATACCAAGCAGTCCATGTAAAGCTAAATTGTCACCAGTAACCTGAATGACAGAACCCTGTAACATAGTATCTGAGAAGGGTACATTAATTCCTGTTGACTCCAGAAGTTTTAGATCCTCTATTAGAGGCTGTAAAATTGGTTCAAAGCTATATTTTTTTAAGTCTTCTGAATGGAAAAGCGCCACAAGATGGATGTTCATTAAAACAGAATTGATCTTGGGGGGCAAGTTTCTTAAAATAAAATAAACACAGCCAAGTTTGTGAATTCCTTTTTTGGATCCAAGCGGATTTGCTGTTTCGAAGTCGTCGTAATATAACTGTATTTGAAGAGCATGCTCTTTTTGACCAAATAACACATGCTTTTTGGAGTACGAACCATCATTAATGTCTCTGTAAATACCATCTTGATGACTTTTAACCTGCTGGAAAAAGTGGCAAAGTTCAGAATTCGTAAACATAGACTCAAGAGTTCCTAAAATGGGCACATACACAAATTTGTCATTGACAGGAGCTTGACTGTATAATCCTGTAGTTTTATCTTTGCGCACATCATAGCGCACGCCAAGAACATATTCTACCGGTTCAACAATTTTCCATTTTCTCTCAAAGTGTCTCTGCCTCTTTGTTTCAGTGTTAAGGTAAGAGAATGGATTTTCTAGCTGTTGAAAACATTCTTTAACTTTGCCTAGGGTTTTCCCAGGTACCTCTAATGAAAGACATTTTAAAACAGAGTCTCTTGCTTGAGTGTGAACATCACTTACAAGTTCTTCCATTGAACCAACTAAACATTGAACAGTATTTTCAGAGACTCCAGCTGCTTGTACTTGAGCAACAATAGCACTACACATATCAGTTAGTTTCCGATTTTCAACAGGAGCCTGAAAAGTGACTGGAAGATCCTCACTTAGGGTCTCAGAAACAGGAACCCTGATACAACTGCCAACATTCTCAGCAGTACCTGAGGCTACACAGTCTCTGTGCACTCCCAAAATATGTTTCTTGAACCCATAATACGTATAAAAAACAGATGAACATCCATGTTCACCACATTTCAACCTTAATGAACGCCCTGGATACAAACCATGATGAAACTTCAGATGCTGAAACAAACTTGAACAACTTCTGTGGTGTACCTTGCAACAAAAGCATGAAAACATTTGAGCAAGATGCTGGGGGGAAGAGGGAGTCAAACCTCAGTATTGTGAATTCTCACACGGATTTCCTTGACCCTTGGACTTTCCTTGGCAGTGCCCACATCAATTCCATACACCGTTGTTTGAATGAACGTGTAGAAGTTGCACAAGGCCTCATCATACGATACAGCAAAGACAAAGTGTGCCTTAAAGAGTTCATCAAAGGCTGCAACAGCTGTCTGCACCATGCAGGGAATGGCCTTCTGGTCCAGGATGACGTAAAACTTCTGAATGCTACTCCTCTTTTCTCCAACACAAAGGAGGAAGGGCTGTGTAGATCCAGCTCGCTCAAGAAATGCCTTGATGCTTGTCCCCACCTGATGAGACATGATGAAAGATTTTAAACAGCGTTTCTTTTATTTAACAACTGACAGATTTTTCATGCTCAAATTCACAAATAAAAGTCTCATCCTCAAGTGTGTGACATATAAGCAATGAACACAAACATATTTTTTTCAATGTACATATATTTTATAATGTACATTCACCAAAATTAATAAATGCAGTGCAAGTATTGTTCAGTGTATTTAAATAGCATCTATAACAAAGGAAATCTTATTGTAATGCATTTATGAAAACATTATTTTGCACTTAAATTGTAGATGTAGTAAGATTTTAATGTGAGATGTAAAGAAATTTAAAGCTTTCTGCTCTGTTCTATATTTTAAAACCTGTATATGATGACTATGCAGATACACACATTGCGCCAACTGCTGTCAAGACTAAATGAGTAAATCTAACAAGAACTTTATTTTACCTTCATGAACTTTACAACATGATCAGCTGCTTCTGTAGCACTGATTTTCCCAGTCTTCCTTCCTTTCACAGTTGGAGGCAAGAGATGAAGGAGCAGGAGAATAGCAGCCACATCAGTGTCCCATCCTAGAAGGATAGAGCATTCAGTTAAACCTTATACCAGCTTAACAAAAAACAACAACATTTATACTTACCATAATCAGACTCCTCCAGAGCAGACAAAAGGTCATCCACATGTGCACCATGATGCAGGTTTTTGCAGTCAGCAATTATTCTTGGCTTGTAGAATGTTGGCCATTTTGCAATAAATTTGCTTGAAATGTCATCTCCAAAAAGCATAGTAAAGTCTTGGTCAATCTATCACACAGAGAAATCAAGTCAATAACAAACTTTTCAATTAAATATTAAATTTACATTAAAAAAAAATTATATTTCTCACCAAGCCTGTTGTATCCAAAAATCGGGGAAAGTAGTCAAGGATGAGTGAAGATTTGTCTGGATCATGCATCAAATTCTGTCTGTACTTGAATGTTGTCTTCATTTTATCCTTAATAACTTGTGCATCCGTTGAATGCTTCATCATGGATACAGCTTCTGTGCATTCATCACCGGACAGCTGCTCAGTTGTTGAGGAGGTCTCACGCAAAGTCTTAGGACCATCTTGGTAAACAACCTTTGATGCTCCCCTCAAGTTATTTACAGAGTTGCGCTGAACAGTTTTCAGTCTGTAGGCAATGTAACCCTGGCCACTGCGTGGATCGTAGAACTGTTCCTGTTAAACATTTAGCATCTATAAGTCATCAATGTCTCAGGCCCAGGCAGTATCACATGGACACAATTTTGCAGAATATTATATTGTTTACAGAATTTCTGTGCATAACAATCAATGCACTATCGAAACTATAAAATATTTATAATTATTTTATGACACCGTTACCAATGACAGTATTCTAAACTTGACACATTTGACAAGGTTTAAAATACTTCCATAAAATAATGCAGATTTTTCTAGAAGAAAATGTGCAGATAATGCCAACATTAGAATAACTACACTTAAACGTATCTCAGTATAATAAATAATTTGAATGACATCAGATATGTGCTGAAATAAAGAGAGAGTGTATGGTCCATGTACTGTATTTACTTACATAACCAGTCGGTGAGAATTTATCCTTCAAATTAGGGAACAGAGTAATTATTCCAAGAGCATAGCTTACACGGATACTGACTGGTGGAATCCTCCTACACCACAGCATGAAAAAAAGAAGATGCAAAGTAAATGTAACTGTTAAAATACCAGTGCAACATAGACTTTTATTCAGGGGTCACTTACCCATGGGTCTCTACCATATCAGCCACAAGGATGTTTACCAGCTTTCTTCGTGTCTTGTCAGACAGACTCTTTGTTTGTTCATACTCCTTCAATACATCAGAGCCTCCTGGTTTTGAGTGCAGCGCTGCATGAACTAGCTGTATAAATAAATAAATATACATTTCTAAACAGGATGAATGCAAATTAACCAGTCTTTGATATACTAATGTTGGTAAGATAATTTGACTGCATCAATAATATCATTCAAGTATAAAACTTGAGCAAGACAGGAAAAATAACTCACATCTCTTGATGCATTGCAATCAGAAGGTTCTTCAAAGAATCGCTTTTTGCGGAAATGCGGGATCTTTGTGGAATCGAAACCTTCTGATTCTGATGAAAATGAAGACTCGGGGCACGACAGATCAGAGAAATAAGTCTCAGCTTGTGGAACATTATCTTAGAAACACATTCAGCACACAAGACAGCATAAACATTATAAAACAGATGCTAGCATCATGTATTATGAAGAAAGATGCTTGATAGTGCAAACTAGATCATACATTTTTAACATGGCAATAGGTTATGAGTTTCTTACCTGCTGTATCACAATCCAAAATTTTGAAGGACACCTTAGATGTTCTCACAAGCTCATCAAAAATATCAGCATCAACATCAACTCCTGCAGAGTCTTTAAGAACCACATTGCCTCCATGTGGCAAGTTGAACTTTGCTGAAGCTTAGAAGTAGAAAATACAATTAGATTACATGTTCAAACATACTGATATAACAATTTAATAATTTGATACAAGTAATACATAAAAAACGAATACAATATATTTAAATAAATAACTATTCCGATCAGTAGGATAGAATAAAGTCAAATGTACAGAAAAATACTGTACAAAGATTTGTTAACATTACTATATTCAAAAAAAAGTGTGATCAATATTATTCAGAATTAAGTAGATTTATAATACACTAAATGTTTATTGGATAAATATATGACTTCTTAATATGAATAATTATAATTTCAAAGAAAATAATACTGTAATAATAATAATAAACTTAAAATTACTCTACATTTTAAAAAAATTACCTTCTTTAATGAATTCACAAAAGTCAAAACAGTCATTTTTCACTGGTATTCGGATCCATTTCGGGTTCCCTTTACACTCCACTTGAACCAGCATTTCTTCGGAATAAAACACTCTCACTATTAGGATAATTACAGTCAAACTGTGCATATAAAATCAGTGTTTATATCTAAACTACAAACTGTTCTCCCAGTACCTCTGTGTTATTTAATTGTTTGTAACGACCTGAAAAGGTGTAAAAACTGAATCTCTCTCGATCAAACGCAGATCTGAACGACCAATAAACATATTAAAATCATCATTGATGATGCGCGGGTTTGAATTGAGATCACGATCTTTTAATGTTTTATTGTGCAGCTTTACACTGGGTGCATTAATGCAGACTAAACGAACAGTGACAAAAAACACCTTTAATTAATAGCCTAAGAATGCATTTAGGTAGGTCCCACCACAACTTTTTCCGTCATCATTATATTTTACAGGGAAGGCAAAATGCTTTCGTACACGTGATTTGAATGATGCAGGAGGCAATCTCTCTGCAGTTGTTCTATGTTGGATTAACCTATGGATTCAAAAAAGTTATTAATCCGCGGGTCGCGTGCGTTGCGGTTGTATTCCGTACGGGTCACGGATTAACCGTTACACCCCTAGTTTTCACAGACAATAAAACAATAAGTATCGCCAAATAAACACCTTAAACACGGTTCGACGAGGGAAGATTTTAAAACCGGGAACTCACCTAGCGACTAGCTGAACAGTATAATTCTGGTCACGCACCAGTTGGGAAATGCCTGATCGCGCTTCATCTTCAAAAACAACGTGTGAGATGGCGCCTACACGCGGCCCTGGTACTTCTAGGTGTGCTTAAGGGTGCGTCATGAATTCATCCGCCTATTAGGCCTCTAACCCCAGTAAATTCTCCCGGTAACCACGATGTTTCATCTTTTTATAGACTTAAGTGTTTTTTTACTGTTAAAAACAATAATTTCCATGTTATCCTCATGAACAACTGTGTACTTTTAACATGTAAGTTAAAGAGGCATACCTAACTGAAGTGGCCACAATTTAGGAATTTGTTTTATGAATTCACAAATTATTAATCCACTCCTATATTTTATGTAAATCATGGGCACATAATTAATTCACGTTGGTAACCTAACTTTAATTTTAAATAGAGCAAATAATATCCGAGGTATCAAATTAGTACACGCATGTCTCGGATTTATCTTTACAAAGGAACAAATTGATCAAAGGTGTTCACGACATCTACTCACGTTGGGCTTATTAGACTTAAAGTTTTATTTTGCTAAGTTATTTCGTGTAAGAATGTGATTTACCTGCTTTTTCTTCACCTTTGTCTTCGGCCTCGAGTAGAAGAAAATGGCGGACACAGACTGTTGGCCTAGCGTTAAGTGGAGGCGTGGCCTTTTACATCACTTTGGGTGTAATTCGAAAATACACTTAAATTTCACCCTGACACTGTCTTACAAATAACAACAGCAATGTTGTTTTATTACCATGCAGTGTTAAAAAAATGTCAACACTGTTAATTTTACACCGTCCCTGTAAATTTTACACCCGTGATTTTGCTGTGTACCTGCCAAAAGCCCTTCAATAAATCAAGCTTAGTCACAAACAAAGCAGCACCTACGCGATCTATACAGTCCTCCATTCTGGGCAACGGAAAGGAGTCTGGTCTGGTCACACTGTTCACTCTCCTGTAATCCGTACAGAATCTGTACGAGCCGTCCGGCTTGGAGACGAGCAAACACGGCGAGCTCCACGGGCAGCTGCTGGGTATCACCAAACCGTTCGCCAGCAGGTAATCTACCTCCTTCCTCATCTCCTCTCTCTTTACAGGGTTAAGTCTGTACGGGTGTTGTTTTAGAGGTGGCGAATTAATAATTTCAATATCATGAAATAAAACATGAGTCTGACTTGGCACATCTGAAAAGAGAGAGGAGAATTCACAGATCAAGGAAACGACATCCCTGCGCTGTGAATTAGGGAGGTATGCCAATTGGTTTTCAATGTCATTTAAAAATTCCGAATTGCACAATTTCGGTGGCGTGGTCATTATTTCTGAAACCCTCAACCCGTCCTCCTCAGAATCCACAACAGGAGACGGAGGAGCGCACGCCAACACTGGCGCTGTTTCAGAAAGAGGCTTATCTGTGGCGGTTCTATCCACGTAAGCCTTCAACATATTTATATGACACACGCGAGATTTTTTTCTACGTTCGGGGGTGCGAATTAGGTAATTTGTCTCACTTAGTTTCTGTTCCACTACGTAGGGCCCTGAGAAGCGAGCATGGAGTGCAGAGCCTGGCAGCAGAAGAAAAACCAGCACCAAATCTCCTGGTTGAAAGCTTCGCGCAACAGCCTTTCTGTCAAATAATTTTTTCATGTGAGCTTGTTTGGATGACAAATTTATTTTTGCCATTTCCCACACACGATTTAAACGCTCACGCATTTGAGTCACGTACTCACAAACGTTAACTGGAGATTTCTTCTCCGATAACAGCTGCTCTCTCAACAGCTTTAGGGGTCCGCGGACGGAGAACCCGAAAATTAACTCAGCAGGGCTGTATCCTACAGATTCCTGTACTGTCTCGCGAATGGCAAACATCAGCATCGGCAACCCCTCATCCCAGTCCTTCCCCGTTTCCACACAGAACGCGCGCAGCATGGACTTAAGGGTCTGGTGGAAACGTTCCAGCGCGCCCTGCGACTCGGGATGATAGGCGCTCGATAGCTGGTGTTTGATGGCAAGCTCACTGAGAACCTGAGTGAACAGTGCTGAGGTAAAGTTTGAACCTTGATCAGTCTGTATTATTTTTGGTAACCCGAATATGGAACAAAACTTAATGATTTCTTTAACAACAGCTTTCGCTTTGATGCTGCGCATTGGGACAGCCTCTGGGAAGCGCGTCGCAGCGCACATCAAAGTGAGTATGTACTGATATCCGGATTTAGATTTTGGCAGCGGTCCTACACAATCAATAATAATTCTCTCGAATGGTTCACCTATCACCGGTATTGGACAAAGGGGAGCAGGAGGAATAATTTGATTTGGTTTGCCAGCCAACTGACAAACGTGACATGAGCGGCAGTAATTTACTACATCCGTTTTTAGACCAGGCCAAAAAAAATAACGCAAAACGCGATCGTAAGTTTTCCGAATGCCCAGATGGCCAGAAAGTATATGATCATGCGCTAGTTCTAATATTTGTGAGCGGTAACCAGTGGGAACAACCACCTGACGAACAATTTCGCCGTCTTCCCACTGTCGCATTAAAGTGTCATCTTCAATGAAATATGTTACCTTTTTATTGGGTGCTTTTGCTTTGTCTGTCACAGCCGAAAAGCAGGTCACTAAAGAAGGGTCAGCCTTTTGTACAGCAGCCAATTGTGAACGTCCCGTTTGTAAAGTCGTGTCACCTATGGGAGACACAGGCTTTACAAACAGCCTCCCGGTTAGTGCTGAAAAAAAGGAATCAGACACGTCAATCACGTCTTCAAATTTGCGTGCTTGCGCACGAGTTACGACACACAAGGGAAATGCATCTGGAAATTTAGTTAACAGATCGTCAGAATCATCTGTTAATGGTTGGTTAACCACAATTGGGGGAGGGAAAACTATGCCACCAGCTAAGTCATTTCCCAATATAAAATCTACTCCTTCCACTGGAAGTTCAGAGCAGACCCCAACACACACCTGTCCAATAACTACATCTGTTTTAAGGAATAGGCTGTGTAAAGGAACCTTTACACAGCCTTTTCCTATACCACGCAGAATTACGTCAGCACCTGTGTAGGTTTCTGGAGTCAGAGGAATAGTGCCAGCCAGCAGAAGACTTTGGGCTGCTCCCGTGTCCCTCAACACAGACACTGATTTGGGTACGTCACTAGCGCTACAAGCCACCCAACCCCGTAACATGAATGGCTCATAACCTGATGTAGCTGACAAAGACTTTTCACTAGTATTTACAAACCCAACACCTTTAGGTTTAACTGAAGCATTTTTTTTCTTCCAGGCCTCACAATCAGCTATGAGATGACCAGCGTCCAAGCAATAAAAACACACTCTGCCCTCACCAGAACGCTGCTGAGCGCCCCTGCGCACCCCAAAAGCTCCTCCCCTGCCTGGTTTCGCAACACCCGTCCAGCCCTTTACCTGCCCTTCAGCACCCTGAACAGCAACCCTGTCATAATTCATTGGTGAAAAGACTGTACGGTGTGTTAAAATGAATTCGTCCGCCAGCACGGCGGCTGCAGAGAGAGACTTAACCTTCTGCTCGTTTAGGTGCACAACTAAACTTTCAGAAACACTGCTTTTAAAGTCTTCCAATAAAACTAGTTCTTTTAAAGCTTCAAATGTAGTAGTTTTACTGGCAGCGCACCACTTTTCAAAAAGGTTCTGTTTCTCTCTGGCGAATTCCACGAAAGTTTGTTTGTCTGTTTTCTTATGGGCTCTAAATTTTTGTCTATACGCCTCCGGAACTAACTCATAAGCACGAAGAACAGATTGCTTCACCACGTCGTAATTTAGACTCTGTTCAATCGGTAGCGCGGAACAAACCTCTTGTGCTTTCCCCATAAGCTTACACTGCAGTAACAGAGCCCACATTTCCTTCGGCCACTGCAGTGTAGCGGCAACCCGCTCAAACGCGGTAAAATAGCTGTCCACTTCAGCTTCACGGAAAGGAGGCACTAAATTAATGTGTCGGCTCACATCAAAAATTGGAGCGTTAGGCACATCGGGAGTTGAAACTGGAGTGGAAGTGGCTGGCAAAGGGGCGGCGGGTAATCGAGCGAACGAAGGAAAAGCAGGAGAACCTTCCAGTGGATCCTCAGCCGGGGGAGACCGGCCGTGATCCACTCGAAGCCGCTCTCTCTCTAACTCCAGCTCCAGCTCTCTTAACCTCAGCCTCTTCGCCACGCTCTCTTCCTGTTTGATTCGTAAATCCAATTCTTTTGACTTTAACACAAATAACGGGTCCGAATTTGGTAAACTACCTGGTGGTGCAAATATTGGTGACTTGAAAAGCGGAGATAAAGGTGGCGGAGTCGAGAGCCCCTCGTCGGCCTTCGACGGCGAAGACGTTCCCATTTCGACGCCACCTGCCTCCGACAGATCAGGCAATATACGTAGTAAAACCAATTCTTTATAAAGCACATCTTTTAATTCTTTTTTTGAAGCCTTATGCGGCACCACAATTTTAAAGAACTCTGCAATTTTAAAGAAGTCATCCTTACGGCAGCGATCAAACTGTTCCGTGCTCGGAGAAAGTGCGAAGGCAGTCAAATCAAAATCCATGTCAACACTATTCGCTACTCCTTTCCACACCAAAAAGAAAGCAGCCAAACAAAGAATAAATTGAAATGACTTACCCACTGCGCGTCCACAAGAAGGATTCAAAATAAACGTTTTTGCTGTACAAAAACAAATGACGAGCCCCCACTTTATGTTACGACCCTGGTCTAGGGTCAAAGCCGCAACATAAAAGAACACCCGACAAATAAAATTCACGTTTAATAACCCCTTTATATAGGGTCTCTTTATTTGTCTTTTTTTTTGTCTTTTCTTTTTTTATCACCAAAAAAAAAGTGAAGCCAAATACCTCGGGGTGAACCCACATAAAATAATAAACAAAAATACACTAACTAAACACCCAAATGAAACTCACTACACCTAATAAAATAATAGAAATAAAAATACAAAATCTACACCTATCTCCCTGACTAACAAAAACACAGGTGAAAATATTTACAAAAAAGAAAAGTGGCGTCCAACCCCTACTGCCTCTTACCGTGTATATATTTACAATAATTACAATCAACAAACACACAAACCAAAACAAAAATAATAGGAAGGGTAAACACGGATGGGTACACAACAAAGTCAACACTAGCACAACAGCACGAGAAATACAATCAACGAAAAACAACTCAACAACCAGAATAACTTTTGCACAACTTCAATAACACGCCAACAAAACTCGCTCTCCTCCCTACGCCCGTTGATGTCTTTTTAAAGGTCGCCCTGGAATACTTCCTCCAATCCCAGGGCACGTCGTCTACGTAATTAGGGCGGGGCCTGCAGGTGGAAAGAGGGAGAGAGAGAGAAACAAACAAACACACCTGCCAACGCAACAGTAGACTACAAATAATAATTCGTTATGAATTAATTAATTAGTCATGAATAATTAATTCACTGCCGCCTATGACCACGATGTTATCGTCCATCTCGATGTTTCACACTAGACATCGTACAGTGCCAAATTGGTCGACATCACCCAACCCTACAACCTAGCACCCAAAACACCATAAATACAACCAAATAACCATCAGGATTGCTACAGTAGTTGCCACTTAAAACACATCAACCACTTAAAACACTGTAGCCAATAGTTGTTGCAACAACACAACACATCAAAATCCCACAGCAACCTCCCAGCAGCTAATTATAAACAAGCAATCATATATTATTGTTATATCCCAGGCCCAGCAACCACCCAGAACACTCTAGCAACAACTTAGTAATCACACTGAACACTTCAACACCCAACAGCCCATTTTAACCTTTAAACTAGCCAATAGCAACTTAGTAGGCATCCCAAACTCCATAGCAGCCACTTAGAAACAGTTACTAAAATGTACTATTAACAACCTAAAACACCTAGCAACAACCTAGCATCCACCCAAAACACCCTGGCAACAACCTAGCACTCAAAACACCATAAATACAACCAAATAACCATCAGGATTGGTACAGTAATTGTTACTTAGAACTCATCAACAACTTAACACTAACCAATTGTTAGCAGCAATCCAATACACCAAAATCCCACAGCAACCTCCTAGCAACTATTTATAACCAAGCAATCAAATATTACATCCCAGCAACCAACCAGAACACTCTAGCAACAACTTAGTAACCACACTGAACACTTCAACACCAAACAGCTCATTTAACCTTTAAAACTAACCAATAGCAACTTAGTAGGTACCCCAAACCCCATAGCACCCACTTAGAACCTATTCACTACTTAAAATGTACTATTAACAACCTAGAACACCCCAGCAATAACCTAGCATCCACCCAAAACACACAAAAAAACTCAAAACTAAATACAACCAAATAACCATCCAGATTGCTACAGCAATTGTCACTTAGAACACATAAACCTATTAAAACACTGTAGCCAATTGTTAGCAACACCGCAACACACCAAAATCCCATAGCAACATTCTAGCAGCTAATTAGAACCTAACAATGATATATTACATCCCAGCAACCACCCAGAAAACCCTAGCAACAACCTAGCATCCACCCAGAAACACTATAAATACAACCAAATAACCATCCAGATTGCTACAGTAATTGTCACTTAGAACCCAACCACTTAAAACACTGTAGCCAATTGTAAACAACAACCAAACACACTAAAATCCCATAGCAACCTCCTAGCAGCTGATTAGAACTAAAAAAAAAAATCATATATTACATCCCAACAACCACCCACACACTCTAGCAACAACTTAGTAACACCCAACAGCCCATTTTAAGCTTAGAAAAACTAGCCAATAGCAACTTAGTAGGCACCCTAAACCCCATAGCAGCCACTTAGAACCTAGTCACTACTTGAAATGTACTATTAACTACCTAGAACGCTCTAGCAGCAACCTAGCATCCATTCAAAACACCCTAGTAGTCATCTAGCTACAATTTAGAACCTGTCGACTACTTTAAATACCTTAGTAAAAGCCTGACAGCCATCTAACAACCACTTACAACCTTGCAACCACCCAAAACCCCCTAGTCAAAACCTAGTAACCCCAATAGCAAACACCCAAGTACAATGGCAAGCACTTAGCGGCCACAAAGAAGCTGGGAACACTTAAAACCATCAACTACTACCAAGCCATCAACCAAAACACTTTAACCCAAAGCAATGGCCTAAAAACACCCTAGCAACCGTAGCACAGTGCCTTCCCAAACACCCCAATTATGAGCTGTACATAAAAAGCACCATAAAAACTCCCTTATGGTCAACTTTAAAATGTTTAGTTATGATTTGTAGTGTCATTGTGTCTGTGGGAGCAAAACATAACGTTGTAAAAACAGTGGTTAGTGGTTTTCGGTGAGTAACGTTCAGTTTAAAGTTAATTTGAGCCATTAAAGATACTTTGGATGGGTGCAAACTGCATTTTAAGTGAAGTCAGCCGGTGAAAGTGCAAGGTCTGTGTGAATAAATCTAACAAAGACTAATGATAAGGCTAACTCAGGATAATCAATCAGCTTTTCACACAGGCAGAGTGTGAATAAAGCCCTTCCTACGCAGTTCTTAATGTTTACTTAGCAAGCAGACAAGTAGAGAACGGCACACAATCCCCAATTCACCAAATATTTAGAGAATACGAAGCCGTTTAAGGACTGAATTAGTGTTATTTTAGTATTAATGAGATACTATTGTATTTTTGGAATTATAGTAATATGGAATAGCTAATAAAATGGACAAAATGCAAATAAATTACTCAAGTAAAGCTAATCATTTTTGTGTGTAAAAGATAAAAGGGCTACTATTATATTTTTTGTTTTGTTTTTTTATTACGGTCAGTGCAGCGTTTAACAGCTCTAAATGAATGAAAAAATATGAAAGTGCAAAGAAAAAGTTGACGCAGTCATTTATATTAATTCTTCTTCATGTCAATTCGTCGTGACGCCCATAAGAAACATTGTTCCGCCACTTGTTGCACACACAGACCAAGAAACCTTGAACGCTACTGGTTGAGTTCAGCGAAGTTTCAGTCAATGGTTCACTAGATAATCTGACAAGGATGACGTGTTTCTGAAACGTTCAATAAAATGTACACTAAGCAATGTATTTCCGATCTGCAAGAATAGGAGAATCTGTCAGTATTTGACATCAATATGATGTTGGTTTAAGATGTTGGCTCAACGTTAGATTTCGGTCACTTTCTAACACAGCCTAAAACCAACCAAATATCAATGACGTTGTGTGTCTGCTGGGCAATACCTGCACTACATCCACTAAATACACTACAGAATGTTACGCTTACACACATCCACAAATTACATGTAAGTGCATCAGCTTACTCTTGAGTATTTTTGAAAAGTCTACTTTTTACTCATGCTTTAAGTAATATTTACAACAGATACTTTTACTCTACTATTTTTTACGCAAGTAATGGTACTTTAACTTAACTATGAGTTTTCAGCACTCTTTCCATCACTGTTCGTAGCATCTACTGGTGGAGTTTAGGGAAGTTTCAGTCAGTGGTTCGCTAGATAATCTGACAAGGATGACATCTGAAACGTACAATAAAATGTACACTAAGCAAGTATTTCAAATCTGCAAGAATATAAACAGCACTCTCTTGTAGATTTGTCATTAAAACATGCAATGAAATGTACTCGGAGCATCTTATTTTCTATTTCGCAACATCTACTGGTGGAGTTTTGGGAATTCCAGTCAGTGGTTCGCTAGATAATCTGACAAGGATGACGTGTATCTGAAACGAACAATAAAATGTACACTAAGCGATGTATTTCAGATCTGCGAGAATGTAAACAGCGCCCTCTTGTGGATTTGTCATTGAAACATGCAACCAAACGTACTCTGAGCAACTTATTTTACATTTCGCAAAAATGTAGGCAGAGGCACGCGTCTCCAATGAGCTTGCAATGCAAATATCATTGTTGTTTTGAATGTCAAATACTCCTACATGCATATAGACTGAACACACAAAACATTTGGCGTTACAGTTTTCAGAAAATTACGTTTTAACAGTTTAACAGAATTGCTCTCAAAAATTGCTTCACAAAATTTTTCTGTTCTTAGTTGAAAATTCACCCTATGATTTAACTAAATACAAAAATGATATATGTTGAGTTTAAACAAAAAAGGTCTTTAAGGGGTATGAAGCAGCACAGCCAGTGAAGGAGATAAAACTAAATTTGACAGAAAAACAGAAACCGGCTGGTCCACTGTTAGATGACATGAGTGGCAGGTTCACTGGCGTGTGGCGTGAAACCTACACCTCAGTTAATTACAGGGCCGTGACGCTCAGACACTATGACACACCCTCGTAAAAAACACACACACGCTCACTCACTCTTAAAGCCAACAAAAAACAAAACAAAACAAAACACAAGTCCTGCTGTATGTTTGTGTATGTCGTCACTGTACTCCTACAGCATGTGGAACACAAGAGACCACACACTGTTCATTTAGTCTCTACCAATGTTGGCAGGTCTTGTCACAGAAATATACACAACATTAAATTCACAATAGCAAAACTACTATCTTGATATCATCATAATATTATTTATAAACAAATGGGAAATTTTCTTAATTTAATAATATTAAACAGCTGGGGAAGGATCACTACGGTTACAAAGTTTGTTATATATGTATATATTCTTGTGTGGTAAAGAATTTTAAATATTTCTTTAAAATGGAACAAAATAAACAAATTTTAAAAATATATACTCTTGCATGATAAACACTTTTATAAATCTAGTTAAGAATTATTTATTTTTACTAATTACTAATTTTTTGCTTATTAATCATAGCTGGTGTTTTTTACACAATGGTGAGGAAATTAAAAGAAATCCTAATATGATGGGGGAAAAAGAGCTATTGTAGTAAATTCTTTAAATAACGTTGTCTGTCAACTTGAAATGTATTTGTAAAAGTATTACATAAACATTTATATAAAAAAGCTTGACATACTGTTTCTGTCATTTTAATTATAATAATTTAAAATATTTATAGTATGTTTTTTTACATTTTGAAGTAGAAAGACTCACAAAGTAGTCTAAAGAAACATACATTAACAACTTTTAAATATTTTTTCCCACTGTACAGATGTTATTTTCTCTAAAATATCTACAGTAATCAAACTGACGACCAGTCGTAATGTTTATTATGAAAAATTTTATTAAACGATTATAAAAAGCTACATTAAAATGCGAAAATCCCCATAATTATTAATGGGATATTCCGAATAAAACATTCATATGTGAGCATTCATTTGTAGTGCATATTATCAACATGTCGTCAGAGAGATTAGGAGAGTCATTAGGCAGGGTTTTAATCGTCAGATGTTTTATGAAGTGAGCACACCTTGTTCCGCTATGAGTCCTGTGTGGCCTCAGATGAGCTGTGACTCTCGGACTTGACTTGCAGTCGTTGGACATGTGATGAAGTTCCTCTCTTTCAGAGATGGACGTGGTCTAGTAGCTGGCCTGTGTTTACAAACAGAGAAGCAATTAGAGAAGCGGAAAAGACTTTCAGAGCTATAAATGCAGAGACAGTGCCATGATTACAATGGGGTAATGGACAATCTTTGTACTAACCCATTTTCACTAATAAATTTGAACTTGCAGTTAGCTAGACTACAAAAATACAGTATGGTATGGTGATATTCGTTATCTAAAGCCCTATTCGGATGATAATTGTTTCCCAGGTGGATGTAAGGGATTTTCAGCATTTACAAGAGGTAGTTGGTGACTTTATAGACATACAAATCCAGATACACTACCTGACAAAAGTCTTGTCATGGATCCCAGTTGTAAGATTAACAAATAATAACTTGAATTCTAGTTGATCATGTGGAAAAGTGGCAGAAGGTGGATTTTTCTCATGAATCATCAGTTGAACTGCATCCCAATCATCACAAATACTGCTAAATATCTACTGGAACCTGAATGGACCCAAGATTCTTACAGAAATCAGTTTGGTGAATGGTGAAGGAAAAATCATGATTTGGGGTTACATTCAGTATGGGTGTGTGCGAGAGATCTGCAGAGTGGATGACAACATCAACAGCCTGAGGTATTTAGACGTTTGTGTTTCCCATTACATTACAAACCACAGGAGAGGGCAAATTCTCCAGCAGGATAGCACTCCTACTCATACTTTAGCCTCCACATCAAGATCCTGAAAGCAAAGATGGTCAAGGTGCTCCAGGACTGGCCAGCCCAGTCACTAGACATGAACATTATTGAGCATGTCTGGGGTAAAATGAAGGAGGAGGCATTGAAGATGAATCCAAAGAATCTTGATGAATCCTGGGAGTCCAGCAAGAACGCTTTCTTTGCCATTCCAGATGACTTTATTAATAAGTTATTTGAGTGATTACAGAGATGGATGGATGCAGTCCTCCAAGCTCATGGGAGTCATACACAATATTCATTCTTTTTCCACTGCACAATGACTTTATATTCTAGTGACAAGACTTTTGTCTAAGCAAAGTCAAGCCTTAACATCCTAATTAAATTAAAAAAAAAAAAAAAAAAAATCAAGGCATGATCATATTTTATTTAGGTAAAATAAGCATAATCTAGAGGCATTTGCCTCAAGTTATTATTTGTTGTTCCTAAAACTTGGATAAGCTTTTGACTTTTGTCAGGTTGTGTCTCTGTGTTTTTCTTTCAGGACCAAATTTCCTACTGTTTTTTTTTTCTTTTTTGACAGTGAGGTCATGTGGTGATTAAATTGCCATGTGAAATAATAGGGATGCCACAATACTCGATATAATATTGAACCATTTGGTACTCCCTCTACGGTTCAATACTTTTATTTTGTATTTAAATTTAAAAAAGTACATTTAGCATTTTCACGATTCTTTTAACTACTCTCTTAACTGGCTCTGTGTGTGCTTGAATATAGGTCCATGTGCAATGTCCAATCAGGGAGCACTAAACTTTTATGTGAAAGTGATGTGTCGTACGTCACGTCGTCAATATTACACTTTTATAACCATAATATTACGCTTTTGATGGTGAGTGAGCACATTTGGGACCAGAAGCCCACATATGTCGCCATTTGTGTTAAGTAATTATACACAAGCAAGAGTGCAAATAAGATATTGAATTTTATATCAAACGTTTGATACACAATAGTCGCCAAAAAAACTAAAATCATTTCCAAGCAAAGGAGGACTCAAGCGAATCAAACTAATTGTCTGAATGAACAATGCAATGAATCACTTATTAAGGCAGACTATTGGCTTTTGTGGTTTAGCATTTGGTGACAAACAGATCTTAAGTATCATTAAGAAATATCTTGTCTTATTCAGTACCGCCGATCCCTATACACAAAGTATATTGTCATAGTAAATTCAAGGTAAAAATGAGGTAAAAATACCTCACATACTGATAGTGGCTTCCTGATGTGCACAAGGTATACAAATAATTAGGCAATAATGATATGAGAGAAAACAATGACACAGACCAGAATACTTCAGATTAAACAGTGCTTGAAACATTCAGGATAACAAATACACAAGGTTTTAAAAGCACAAGCTGTTAATAAACTTTGATGATGCTGAATAACTGCAACGTTACGTGAACTCACTAGACATGATAAAATCAAAACAGACTTGAGAAAGAGTATCTGAGACACAGGCTGTGCAGACTCCACCCAATCCTGGAAAGGGGGCGGGGATTAGCAGCTTATTTGCATTTAAAGACACACACATGAAAACAGAGTTTTGCTTCAATTAAAAAAGGCCATCAAAAGAATGGCATAATAAATGATCTGTATGGTATTTTCAGCTGAAACAAACACATTCTGGGGAAACCAGAGATGTATATTACATAGTGCAAAAATACTAAATGTAACGAATTAAACAAAATGTAAATAACATCATGGCAACCAAATAACTGTAGGAGTATTATTTAGTTTGCACTGCTTTTAAAGCACATCTCATGCTTTTAAGACAACTTGGATCAAGCAATTTACTGGATACTCTTTTTAATATTACATGCACTACTCATATTCAAAACAGCACATGCAATTAGACACATTGTCTGTTGTGGCCTTATTTGAACTTGTATATTAAAATGTAGCCACAGCATAAAAACAACAGCTCTTATAGGCCCTGCAGCTAGTGCTAGACAAAACTGAAGACTAAAAGCATGAGGTGTCCGCAGCGAGAGTCACTTCAGGCAACAAGAGCACTCTCGCCCTTTATTGTCTCTCTCTCGTCTCTCAGGGGCTCTAAAAATATAATTTTGTCCTGCTTTGCCGTTCACTTTGCCCTGCGCTGAACATCATCTTGCACTTAAAAACACTCAAATGTATGGACTGAAATGTTGAAAGCATCTGTTCTAGTCTTGTATGAACTAAAATTTATTGAGTCAAACATACTAGATAAAAATTACTATAACGCAAATGTCGAATTATTTTTAGAAGTTATTTTAATATGCATGTTTAAATAATGACCTTATAAACAATTTAATAATTATAAGAACAATAATTGAAAATTCATAAAAAATAAATAATTGTATACTAAAAATTGCATGTATATAGTAAATGTTAAAATTTCACCAAAATGTATATAGAATTAATATTAAAGTATGTCATTAATACTGTGTGTGTATATAGCATCTCAATTGGGTTCAGATCAGGACTTTGACTAGGCCAATCCTAAGTCTTCATTTTTTGTTTTTCTTCAGCTATTCAGAAGTGATCTTGCTACTAACATTATATTGTTAATACTTAGAAATAATTTTATTCAACGATTATTCCAAATTAAATTAAGCATATAAAGATTCACTCTGTACAGAAATTATTATTATTATTATTATTATTATTTTACTTAATATAACAACTGAAATTTAGTACTAAGTTCCACCAAAAATTCATAATCTCCAATAATGGACAAACTTTTTACAATTATTTGCACAATATGAAAATAATGTGAATGTTTGAGAATTACACTGCTTTAGCTTATTTTAGTCAACGAACCTGAACGTGCCCTAAACATCCATATTTTTGATCCTCTACTCAATACATTTAAAAAACGTTTCTGTGACCGATTAGTTGCTCTTCTTCTTTTCATCACAACATCAAGCTTTAAAAGTGTTTTTTTATCCAAAGAGCATCGCAAATCCATCAGCTGGAGCTATGAATAAGGGCCGATCTGCTTCCATGTCAGTACGCCCAGACAACACAAGCGCAGCGGTGGCAAACTGGCGCTAAGCATGCTTTCAGATTAAAAACACTTTATTACAATGCGTCTCTTTCAAGCTCTAGAGCCGGAAAAGTTGCGTATGGGAGTATATATATATAAAGCTGCATGTGTGTCTGTATGGACCAGCTGCTTCCCTGTGCACTCTCTCTGTGGCCCGTCGCAATTGTGTTTAAGCAGATTATCCTGAAGAGTTTAGCCATGCTGGATTTAGCCGTTTGTCAGCACTGAGAGAGCCATTGAGACAGAGCCGGCTGTTGGACAATGGAGGTGCAGGGAGGCCAGAATTATTGATCCCATAGGGTGTGTAGGGGTGTGTTCACACTTGGAAGGTTTGGTTTCAATCAAAATCTCTGGATAGTGATTCCTAGGATAGTGTGGTTTATGTCATTAAAGTGTTTTCTTTTTAAAACAGCATTTTAGAATGAAAACGCTCCTCGTTTCCAGAATCCAGAATAGGATTTTCACAACGTTTCCTGTCCAGGAAAAACGATTCCTGTCCATCCTACCCATTCACACTTACTGGGCATATTTTGCTGGCATTCCCAATTGCCGACTACCAGTTGTGTAATGGTGTCATGAGAGGGGACTGATGTATCAGGGAACGATACACAATAGTTAAGACCAGTCAAAAAGTGACTAGATAGCCATGCCTCCAATTTTAAGTTTGCATTTCAGTCCATCTATACTGAAGTGAAAAAACAGCATTCTGTTTCATGGGTCGAAGATGTCAGAGTAACCAGGCGTAACCATAATAAAGCTTGTGTATTTTAAAGGGGACCTTTTATACCCCTTATTACAAATGTAAATAGGTTTGAAAAAGGCTGATTTATACTTCTGCGTATGCTACGGCGCAGCCTACGTGTGGACGCATTGCCCTCGCCGACATGCACCTCTCCAAAAATGTAACTACACGTCGCAACGACATGTGGTGCAAGCTCTGTGATTGGTCGGCTTGGTAGCTCTGATGAGTGTGGGCGGGACAGAGAGCTGCACGAGTCCATTGGAGCTAGTGTTTACAAGTGTCGAGCCCCGTGAAGGAGCCCCAGATGAAAAGTTTTGTTTTGTGTTTACCTCAAGTCTAAAGTTGTTGCACGTTCCTGCCTCAAAAAGAGTTTGAACCACTTGTACATTAAGGAAGCGTTCAGAAAAAACAAAACCCCAGTGAAGAAACTCGACACAGAGGAACATAAACACATCACTGCCAACTAGAGTTTAGGAAGTGTTATTGCAGAGTAACAGAAACAGCGCGCAGAAGTATGAATGCACAGCTGCATGCGCCGTGGGTCACGCCTATCACGTGACGCAGAAGTATAAACCAGGCTTTGTAGATAAAGAGGGCTGATCCGTTGATGATGGCTACTAGGACGCAAGTTGGGGTCTGATCAACCTCAGCTGGGTCACCAGGGCGAGAGTGTGGGATGTTGAAAGACCCGAAACACCAGATGACTACAGGATACATCACTGACGATGTGTCCCAGTGCATCTAGATGATGTACTTGGACCAGGTTTGGTCCTAAAAACGACAGTTAAACACTTAATAAACAAATATTTTTTTGGTAAAGACTACAAATGTGAACACAGTTTAAGTACAATTATTGCTGAGGTTTAACAACACGTGACCCAACAAAGGGCACTAAAATTGTGGTCACATTGCACTTTTCACCCCACAGACTTGCATTCATATACATGCGAATGCACCAGATCAGAAATGCAAGATTATCCATTAAATTTAGCATTTTTCTTCGTTCCAAAGTTCAAGTTGGAGAATGCGAATTTGCATTACATGAATGCATGAGGCCAATAGAACATCAGAACGTGATGTCTCTGTACAGAAATTTATTGATTTGGAGCAATGCCTTATTTTAGCAGTGTTGCATCATTTTGTTTTATCCTACCCTTTTTCACAACCCCACCCGACAGAATAACACATGCTCAAACTCTAAAGTAACCACGGCTTAATGTGTGTGAAATGACATGGACAATGCCAGGAATAAAAGAAAAACAATGTTCAGGGTAAATGCAGGAATTCTAAAGGTAATTTCAATACCTATTTAAGACTTTTTAAAGACCATAGAATATTTTAAGGCCTCATTGCCACTTCAAGTTCTAATTAGTATCAAACCTTTAACTAAATAAACAGTTGTTAATAAACAGTTAGCTGCTGTCATAGCCGTTTTGACAAGTTCAAAGGTCATGTTGGGTAGTGGTGTGGCATAATAACTGTCAATAGACGGCTGGCTAGCACCCTGCATGTGGGACTTTACAGTGTTTATGCCCATCGACGATATACAAATTTTCTTTTTACAACTCGTACAGTAGGCCTCGTGGTCATTTTCAGCGACAGGCCTCAGCCACTGTTTAAACTCATCTTTCTTCAACCAGGAGTACGCAAACTTACATTTTCCCATTTTGCCGTCTGTTTCGCTACATTTGAAGAGCCTTCCAGCATTTGTCGCAAATTACGTGACATCACCCAGAGGGAGGACATTGGCCGGACACGCCCTGGACCGAACCAATCGAGTGGATCGAGCATGTTGTTGTTAATATTAGGAGGAAAATAAATATATTTTTGGGTTTTTGGAGACACTTTGAACACAAACAAAATTTAAGACCTTGTAAAAACCCAATTAAGGCCCAATCCCAATTCTACCCCTTAGCCCTTCCCCTTACCCATCGTTTTGTGCGTTTGCCCTTCGAATACCCCTTCGAATGAAGATTTTTTTAGGACCACACTCGAAACCAAGGGGTAAGAAAATTTCCCAGAATACACCAGCCACAACGGCAGATAGTTACACCCGGAAGTAAGGAGAGCCACAAATTAGTATTTTTTGTCATTATTACGAATTTTTACAACAAACAAACACGTTTTAATAAATTCATAACCGCATACGTGTTTTACCGTCATGCTTTTAAAAAAAACTGCTAAAATAAAAACTGTTAATTTCGCTATCTATAATCCATAATCATAACTCCTGTACAGTAGTCCCACAACATTCTGACACTTGATGACACTCGAATACCCTGTCAGCAAAGTCTAGTGGCTGGGAATGACCTTTTAACAGTGTCTGCTATAATGTTAATATTGTTTTTGGTGTGTTTACATAAATGAATATGGCCACTGTGTTAAATACACAGTATTACGATCTTATGGTCACATTAGATCGTCATGATAAAATAATTTATGCCTTCAGTGATTTCCTGAAGATAAATACTACAAAAAAAGCAGCTGAAATCACTACAGCAGTCGCGATCGTCTGATCTCATATGAAGCAAGAGATTGTGATGACATATGACGACATGTGCAGGTGCTGTAGTGCTGTCCCAATTTTTAGGGGTACATTTTGAAGCCCTTTCCCTTCAGACTCGGTTTTAAGGGCCAAGGGGAAGCGGTACAAAAATAGAATTGGAATTGGGCCTCAGATTTGTATTTCCTTTTAAGAGCCTTCATTTTCTTGTAATTGATTTATCAACTTTTAATACTTTATAAGACTCCACAGACACCCTGATGATATAAAAAAAAAAAAAAAAAGAGGCATGTTTTTTTGGTTCGATGCAACCCAATTAAAACAATGCGATTGTTGCTGCTGAAGTTACACTAAAACACTCAATGCACAAAACAGTCTAGCTAAATACATTTTGACCAGGTGTTTGTGTGCTATAGTGGAGGAGGTTCAACATAAGTGGAAAAGCTAACATGATAAATACACAAGGAAAAAGCATGAGGGTGACTTCTGTGCAAAAAGCCAGTGCAGGAAGAGTCAAGTTGCCAATGTGTGCATCAGGGTATTTCTGTTTTTCATTAATCGCCAACTATGTTAAGGAGTAATTTTGCACATTCACTGGGCTCCAGTGAAAATTGCATAGGCATGAATGCTGAATAATATCTTGAGAAACATTAGTGATAAGCAAGAATGATAAAAAGTCCCAGCATGCACAAGGCTTTACTAACCTATCTAACTTGCATATACAACAACCGAGTGACCATGCACTTTATAAACTTCACACGGACTTAAATTTCCAAAAAAGGCAGAAGAAATTCCCTAATGACCAGGTCTGCTATGGCAGATGTGGCTTAGAGACAGCCAGGTGATGCTGGGAAATCAAGAGCAAACCCATGAATAAGTAAACACCACTCGGGTTCTGCTGTTAATCATGGGAGTTCATCCTACACACGTTTCCCTTGGGATTCGATCCCAGCGCTATTTATGTAACATCTACAGCACAACCACCAACATGGTCACTTGAATCTTTATGCAATCCGATAAGATCAGCAGTTCCCTGATCAACTTTCCTCAGTGTTATTATGCAACTATCACTGCAGAGCGAATGACACAGGCCACCCTTATCCAACAGCCCGAACCTACAGAGCCATGTACCCATCACTGTCTGCATTGTCAGGGTTGCCAGATATGCTGTAATCTTTTCCCTTGGGAGCCGCTGGAAACCAGATATGGAAGGGGAAGATCAAACGCTGGGCTTGGGATCGGGATCACATGTCTCTCTGCCGCTTGTACAGAGCGTGACGCACACATGGCAAACAGGGAAAGAGCTTTTTCCTCATGCGGGATTGGTTCAGAGGTGAGATGTCTGGTAGTCAAATGATTAGGGAAAGAGGCACGCTAGTGATCTGGCCGGGCTTGAGATAATTGTGAGCTGTGGTGGGCAAAAAATAAATAAATAAAAATTAAAAATAACGGGAAAAAAACCCTTTAACAGAAAGCTTTAGAGAAGTTGAAAGCAAGTGTAAATGTAGTAGCAATGCGAAAATATAAAGAATAATTCATATTTTATAATTTGAATGACCTTCCACTTAAAAAAAGCAACTTAAAAAAACTAAACGCAAAAAAAGGGGGAAAAAACCAAGCAAAAAGAAAGCAATGCAACACAAAAAGCATAAAAAAAAAAAGTTTAAACAGACTTCCAAACAATACCAACAACCAACTGTTGTTCACTTATTTTGTCAAAGCAGAAAGAAACAATCAGGAAACAAAAATCAAAGAAATAAAGCGTGAATCATCTCTGACTGGTTCTCGAACATGACAATGAGTTCATTGCACTCAAATGGCCTCCACAGTCACCAGATCTCAATCCAATAGAGCACCTTTGAGATTTGGTGGAGTGGGAGATTAGCATCATGGACATGCAGCCGAAAAATCAGCAGCAACTGTGTGATGCTATCATGTCTGTTACGTTCCCCTGCAGACCGTACTTTGGGGTTATGTGTCTGCATTTGTATGTATGTGGGCGTGTCATTTTACGCGTGTGCTACAGGTATGAACGGCATTGGAGGATCCGCATTTCGTGCTGATGACATTGGCTGCTGACGTCAGTGTAGCGTTAAAAAGCCGGCCCAAACTGCAATGGCGATCTCTCTCCTTTTTCGCTCTCATCCTTTCGCTCTCACTCTTTCTGTGGGTCTCTGTGAGGACAGTCTCTCTTGCGAGGACTAGTCTAAGAGAATGTGTTTTCGTTTGGTTTGTGATCCTGTCTAAAAATCTTTTGAAATTGCAATGTGTTTTGTTTGTGAACGCATTCAAGTAACTGATACTTTGAGTAATACCTCAGAGAGGGTGTAGAAGTTAGCAAGTCGTGCGATATACATATACAACACTCAGATTTATTTTTGTATCGTTTCATTCTGTTCAGGAGAGTGTCCTGTTTTGTGTATGTTTTGTTTTTAGTTAGAGTAGTTTAGTTAAGATGTTTGATACGTTAAAGGACGTTGCTTTTCTTTTGATATTTATTAGTTTAGTTTGTTTATTACAGTTATTATGTTTTGTTATATTTATTTCTTTGAAGCAAGCACATCGAACTACCTCCTCTCCAACAGGTAAATTATTCTATATTTATTGTTAATATTTTTTTCACTGGTTTTCATTGGAAGCATGGGCGATAAATAATCAATTGCAGTGATATTTGGCTTTGAGTTTTTCTTTCTTCATCCATTGGTCATGCACACATTAAACTATTATATGTTGTCAAAATACTCTTAGTTTAATATTAAAATCTAAAAGTATGTAACAACGTCAATATGGATCTCTGAGGAATTTTTCCAGCACCTTGTTGAATCTATGCCACGAAGGATTAAGGCAGTTCTGAAGGCAAAAGGGGGTCCAATCCAGTACAAGTAAGGTGTACCTAATTAAGTGGCCGGTGAGTGTATATATTATATATTAACAGTTTCTTTCTTCCCTCAGGCAATCCATCTCATGAACACTTGATGATAATAATTGCGAAAACATCACTACTTGCTATACACTTTTATACACATATACACTTATTTAACAACACACTTTACATGCCAATTTGCACATAACAGCTGCACATATAACATTGTATATAGTAATAAACATGTACATACACTTGTCAATCTGTATATTTGCACTCACTACTTACTTCTATTTTTTAAAATATATTTATTATCTGTTTTTTGTCCTGTCTCTGTAATGCTGTTGCACTGTAGTAGCTCTGTCACGAAAACAAATTCCTAGTATGTGTGAACATACCTGGCAATAAAGCTCTTTCTGATTATGATATAAAAAGACTCAAAAGAAAGATGGAAATAAGTAGGAATATATAAATCACTGAGGGATCTACAGGGGGATTCATCTCTGTACATTAAAGAAAGATGGAAGAAAGAAAGTCATCTCAAATGAGGATTGGCTAAATCTATGTAAATTACAATGGGCTACTTCCCGTTCTTCGTATTGGAGAGAATTTTGCTGGAGAAATATAATTTGTTTTTTTCCTTACTCCAAAACAGAAAATGTCATTTTATGGGCACTCAAATTGTTGGAGGCATTGCGGTTCACATGACGCTAACCATTTTCAAATATTTTGGGGATGTCCTAATATTACAAGTTTTTGGAAAGGGATACATCGCATTTTAGACAATATCTCAAGTATTTCAATTGATTTCAGCTTTGACGTACTTTACTTGGGTATGCTGTAAATGAATTCCTTGGAAAGAAAAAACAAATATATGTATAGAGTCGTCCTTGCTTCAAGTAAAAAAGCCATTACTAGATGCTGGTATAAACCTAATCCACCACAAATGCAAGATTTGATTGCTGTTTTGAAAAATATATTCATTATGGAGAAAGTTACATACAGTGTGCACAACTAAATAGATGTATTTGTTGACTTATGGTTTAAATAGATTGAGTACATTACTCCCATTTAACCTAATGTTTTCCCTCTATAGAATTTTAAGATTTATTTTTACTGGTAATATTGTATTCACCTGCAAAAAAACTAAATAAACAACAAACAAAAGATTTCAACGAAAACATAAAACAAAAACAAAATAAAAAAAATAGTAAAGCAAAATAAATCTGATTACCAAAACAACTTATATGGAGACCTCTGAAACTAAAACAAAACTTTCAGACTAAACCAAACTGCTCCATTGTGTTTACAATTTGTGTGCCAAAAGGTAACCCACAATCTTGCAGAAAGTGTCATTTAGCCAGTGTAACAGTTTCTCTTCGCCTGATTCCCTATGAACGTGAATAAACAAAAATGCAGTAAGACCACTCGTATGCTTAGAAGTAGCAATTAAGATGTCCCTGGCAAGGATTCAACTACAGGAACTTCTTTTTATTAACTGCATTATTGCTTCAGGATTAAAATTCTCAGAAAGGTGATGCCAAAACTGAACAACATGTTTGTGAAGCACACACACTTAAGAAAGTGACCTCTGCAAGCACCTTTGAGTCTCTTTCAAAGAAAAGTTGTCTCTTCTGACACTATTACAAGTGCTACAAAGGACAGAGCAAAGGCACCAGGAAGGTGAATGTTAAATGTTAAAAGGGCAGATGCTTGTTTTCATAGCTGTTGTGACTCATTTGCTCCATCCAGAGAAGAGGGCAGGTGGAAATGGCAGGATGGGGCCTCCAGGGGCCCTAGGGTTTAAATACAGCCTGCTGACACAACTGACCTGAGATCAGAGATTCTGCTTCATGTTTCCGCCACACCTACAGCTTTCCCGGCTGATTCCAGAGAGTAAAGACGCTGGATTTAAAACCGGCGACACAGGCAGTGCCCAAAAAAGCAAGTGTAATAATTTATTTTAGTCCTCATAAGGCTGATAAGCCATATATATCTTCCCGTTTTTCCCAGCAACAGCGTCAGCACAGGTGTGTGAAGGCAGATGAATTGGTCACAGTAGCAATTTTGATTAATATTGGTGCATCTTGATATTTATGTTGATAATTTTACATCATGGCTGATACGGGGTGTAAATCCTAAAATATGGATGAAAATTGATTAATATTGGTGCATCTTGATATTTATGTTGATAATTTTACATCACAGCTGATACGGGGTGTAAATCCTAAAATATGGATGAAAATGGATTAATATTGGTGCATCTTGATATTTATGTTGATAATTTTATATCATGGCTGATACGGGGTGTAAATCCTAAAATATGGATGAAAATGGATTAATATTGGTGCATCTTGATATTTATGTTGATAATTTTATATCATGGCTGATACGGGGTGTAAATCCTAAAATATGGATGAAAATGGATTAATATTGGTGCATCTTGATATTTATGTTGATAATTTTATATCATGGCTGATACGGGGTGTAAATCCTAAAATATGGATGAAAATGGATTAATATTGGTGCATCTTGATATTTATGTTGATAATTTTATATCATGGCTGATACGGGGTGTAAATCCTAAAATATGGATGAAAATGGATTAATATTGGTGCATCTTGATATTTATGTTGATAATTTTATATCATGGCTGATACGGGGTGTAAATCCTAAAATATGGATGAAAATGGATTAATATTGGTGCATCTTGATATTTATGTTGATAATTTTACATCACAGCTAATGCGGGGTGTAAATCCTAAAATATGGATGAAAATTGATTAATATTGGTGCATCTTGATATTTTTGTTGATAATTTTATGTCGTGGTCGATACGGTGTAAATCCTAAAATATGGATGAAAAGTAAATAAGTGTATATTTGTGTTGCTTAATTTGAGTTTTATCATGCCAGTGGTTAAAACTGGAGAAAACAGCGTATTTGTGAATAAATTCCAAAACTGTGTGGAAAACAAGCATGAAAAATAACTATGTTAATGAGATTTCATGTTAATGTTCATATGCTGTCCATTTTTCCCATTGGACAAAAAATGTCAAATAGTGAAAGTCGTATAGCAAAAAAGACAAATATAATAGTATTCAAAAGCTTTTTATATTGACTTTTTTCTTCAATGACGTCGTCCATAAACCTCTGAATGTTTCACAGAAAACAACTGAAAGTAAAGCACCGTTTCAATCCAATGATTCAAAGAGAACAACATCGGCACTTCCTGATAAACTGGCTAGTTCATTTTTAAACAATAAGAGAATTATGAATTAAATATATAACAAACGCATGACAGAAATAAGGGGAAAAGAGAGAGTAATTAAACATAAAAATGAACAGGCCTATTAAACAAAGCAATAAGCATAAATTTTAGGAGTTTAAACATCACTCTTTAGGCTAATAGTTCTTGTTTGAATATGCTAAAAAGGGTTAAAATGTATTTACATTTATAGATATAAAACTTTCCAATATATATTAATGTAAAACCCCAAACAAGGTGTTTTGATTAAGTCAATGATTAAAATTATTTTGGATAATGAAAGCCCTTTAATCCAAAAAGATTGAACAAAAGGACATTCCTAAAATAGATGAGCTACACTTTAAGTAGAAGTTTCCCAGAAAGAGCAAGGTACATCAGTGTCAATTTTAAAACTTGTGTATAAACGGCTAGACAGTAAATAAAAAAAATATATATATATATTTTATAATCATATAAATCATTTTATAATTATTTAATAAAATAGTTCTTTAACTTGATTTGTTAAGAAACCTTAACGGTGTCAGGATCAATGATGATAATTATTTTATTTAAAGTCTGACATATGTGAGTTAATATTTAGGTTATTCACTAAAATATATCATTTAAATCGTTCATGGAGCTGAATACAGTAAATAGTCTGTATAAAAAGGTCGAAAATAAACCTGTGCAAACAATCTAGCCTTTATAACCAGATTATTTAACAAAAAATATTGCAGTAAAGTATTTGTAGTCTTTTAATAAGCATGCAGTGTACAAGATAGAGAGGGTATGAAAAGTGAATGGTTTGTTTTGAAATTTGTGAATCGGAATTTGTCCAAAATAAACCCGAAACACACATGGTTGTTGTCATGCGGTGAACTCGGACAACCGTGTTATATTGGTGTCGTCGTTGCAGCTCCAGCAGTCGCTTTTCAGACGCGGCACTGGCTAAATCAGTTGTCTGATCTCAGAGTGCTGTTGCGGTATTTTGACGCCACATGTGACAGTCACGTGTCGTCGACGCAGCCTCAATCCGGACAAAATTTCTAACCAGCATGCATTACTTTAAGACAGATTTCGATCGATCTGCGCAGCGCTGCATGAATTCGAACGTACCTAATAGTTTTAAGCACAGTGCACTTTCTGATTTAAACCTCAGCTGGATGTTTCCATTTACTTAGAGCTGTGTTACACACTGCATGGATGGTAATTTTCAAAATCCCATAATAGGGGTTCTTTAATCCCGCCCCTTATACGCTGCACCGTATGAAAGAATTTGGCTTGCTCAAACTCTATTGTAACCATGGCTTCATACTAATTTTTTTCTTATTCTTATCATACTCATTCTGCACATTTCCATTAAGCAGGTTTTATTATGCGTCTAATTTTCCCAGTGAACAAAAACGTTAAATCATGACTGTCATAGAGGTAAAAACAATCTATTTAAACTAATGTAGGCATAACAATATAGTCATGTACTATATGAAAACAGATATGTAATATGCAAATATGTGCAAGCCCTGACAATTACTTTACTTCTTGAAAAAACTAACTTCCTCAAGATCAAACTAATCCACATGTATTCCACTCAAAAGTAGTAAAATAAGCCCCTAAAATTCTCATTTGTCTTGTTAAAGCATCACCTTTCACAGCTACTTATGTTTTCATTTAAATCTTTTTGTTGTAGAGAATCTATACCATCCCATTAATCACTTTAATTGTGAGGGATTCAGCCTAGATTAAAGCCTCATTATAATGAACCACTTTTCAGCGAGTAAAAAAACCTGCCATACCAAACCAGGGTGACCACCTGTCAGTTTAATCCTAACTCAAAACACGTTATTATCGATGTCATTAGGGAACAAATGTTTATGGTAGAGAATAAAAAAAGCTTTTGCTGTGCCAACATGAAACTAATATGCATGAATTTTGAATGCAAATGATTCACTACCTGCTTGGGGTCTCTTGACAATCATCAGTCTTGTTGCTCTCGGGTTGCACAGCCGTTTTAGTTGGTGTTTGCTGAGATCTAGAGCGCCGACTCCTCAAATGGAGGGAACTTCCTCTTCTGGATTGATCTCTGCTCCTTCTTCGGGCCACTTTACCAACAGGCCCTGACCTCACACGCCAGGCTGAAGAGTCAGTGCTGTGAAGAGTCAGAAATTAGTACTCGAAATTTATTTAGATACTTTTTGGGGTCATGAAATTGACATAACAAATAATCTAGGGCAGTGCTTCTCAACCACGTTTATGGAGGACCACCAGCTCTGCACATCATCTATGTCTCCTTAACCAAACACACATGATTCAGATCGCCAGCTCATTAGCAGAGACTGAAAGACCTGTAATGGGTGTGACAAACAAAGAAGACATCCAAAACATGCAGTGCTGGTGGTCCTCCAGGAGTGTGGTTGAGAAACACTGATCTAGGTCATAACAACTGTTAATACAGGGTTTCTGCAGGTTTCACCAAGTCAAATTTAAGATTTTTTAACACCTTTTTAAGACCTTCAAGAATGAAATTTCAGATTTATATAGGGCTAAACGCTAAAGATTTTTTTATTGCCCCAGGAGGATTTTTTTTTACTTGAAACTAATTACAATGAGTTATTTCTTAGCCACCGATTTTAAATAATGTGTCAAATTAAGCAGACCCTAGTTGTACACATGCTAGTTTTTTTCAACATAACTTTGAAAAACTCTAACACACTAAATGTGTGCGCAACAGACTGCTGCAATGTTAGTTATAAATAGAGTTTTGCTAAAAGTTTTATTGAGATGTATTGTTGGTCATTGGGTGTGTGTTGGATTGATTCGGTAGCTTTACATAAAGGAAAATTATTAAGACCCGTTTGAAAAGATTTAAGACCAACTGTACACGTCAATATTACAGCGAATTCAAGACTTAAGGTCTTTTTAAGGCTTGTTTTTGAAATTTAAGACATTGAGACTTTAAGAACACCCTGTAATAGCATCACAGGCTCCACACTCTAGAATTAAATTTTAAATGACACTTGTCTAAATCAGCCATGAGAAAAAAAGAATCCATTGTAATAAGAAATGCACAATATATTGGCAGCCATATTGATATAGACTGATAAATTTCACCGTATTTTTTACGTTAATAATATTGTTTTAAAAACAAAATTAGGCCGATATCATCGAAGTTGATAAATGATTTATTTTTACAATGGGTGAACCGCGTCACATGCTTGCTATTTTCTATTATTTTACTGGTACTTTGATTTTGGTTTAAGTGACTTGGTTGCTCATAGAAATGAAAGTTGGTCATAGAAAAGAATAGTTTGAGAGTAGTTTTAATTTTAGAGATTAATTCAAAGTTTTCCGAAGGATTAAAAGAAAATAAATAAATAAAAATCTGTTGTTCAATGTGTATGTTTGCAATCATGAAAAAAAGTATATATATATATATATATATATATATATATATATATATATATATATATATATATATATATATATATATATATATATATATATATCAGCTAATATATTGTAAGAGAGCTGTTCTACTGAGTTTAATGCAGTTGCACAGAGTATAAAGAGTATAAATTGCAAAGAAATTGCATAAAAAAAATGATTTGTCTGTAAACATATATAAACATATATCAATGTTTTCAAAACACGCTTATAACAGCGAGACGACAGTATCTATGTTTGCATCCAAAGATGCCAATTAGATTTAAGCTCAAAACTGGGACATCATATAAAACATTTGCAAATAAAGCACCGGTTTCATCCAATGATTTAAAGAGAACCAAATCATCACTTCCTGATTATCTGGGACCAAGCATCAAAAGTAAAAATAGATTTTGATGTGTTAGGAATTTATTCAGTGAATGTGTTTCCATCATAGTTTCTACTCATTTTGTCTTATCGGAAAAAAAGTTTATCCTATTCAGTTATGTTTTTAATGCAGATTTTTTTTAAATAATGAGCATCTTGGCATTTCAAATTAAACATGTTTTAATGCGATATTCCATAATGTGCATAAAAAAATTGTTGGATTGAAACCTAACTATTGAGCCTTTCCCTTTGCAATGACGTCAGCCAATCGTAACAGCGGCCATTTACTGAAAAGAATTATACACTTAAAGAATTAAAGACTATTTTTCCACAAATACAGTTATATCTTTTGTTTTTAAATATATAGATTTTTTTGTGCATCTCACCATTATAACCACCTAAACAATAATGTCATAAGAGAACCTCAAGGAACATATTACTATAATAAAATTAATTTTCCACTTCGTTTTGGCCCTTCTGGATTATTTCAACACTGAAGCAACATAACACCAAACATGCACTGAATTATCTGAACATCAGAGGAAGCACCTGCAGCCCTGATTGATACACCCTGTTTACTGTATTCACACACACATACATTTGCAGGCACACGCGTACATAGTATCCCAAAGTGTAGCACAATCACACTTGTGATTATCAACGCTATGTAACACATGACTGGCACATTAGATCAGTGGTTCTCAAACTTTTAAACCCGCGACCCCCATTGTAAGATCGTCAAGAACTCGCGACCCCCCACTACCAAAGCATATACAAACAATAAAAATAGCTTTTTTTTAAGCTGTTCACAATATTTTAACTATATTTACTATAGATTACAGGGCTCGAAATTATAATTTTTGCTTGGTAACACTGGTGCTTCTAACTTTAAAAATGTAGACGCACCAGCCAAAATTTAGTGGCTCCCACCAATTATCGCACTGTTACTACAAGTTTTATAAACACATTTAATGCATTTGAAAATCAACACTAATCAAAACTAACAAGCAAAAAAATAAATATGCATGCGTGAGGAAAATATGTCTTAATGAAATCCCGTTATCACAAGAAAAGACATTTTTATAACATAATTGAGTGACCAAAAGATACACGGACGGATATCCCAAAAGATATCCCACAGACTTTACAGTGAATGCTAGTTATTTTCATAGCAGACTTGAAGCCAATGGAGGTCTTTTATCCACTCTTCAATAAGTATAGCTGGTGGATTAACATTCAGCACATGATCAGTAATCAGATGTGCAAATATTTGTAGCTTTAGGTGTTTCTAAGACAAAATCTGTCAGTGTTGTTTTCATTCTCTCGTCTTCAGCGCTTTACATTTTCGCGGTTGTAGCTCCTGTCATCTGAAGACAGGAGGCGTTGACTGAGTGATTGACAGCTGATTTTAACCAATCATTCGTGTTCAGTTCTTAGAGCAGTGGGCCAATAAGAAGAGCGCGAAGGCGGGGCAAGCGTTGAAGGCTTTGTTTACTGCTGCAAGTTGACATGACAACAGTTTTAAACTGTTCCTGAGCGCTGCGTTCCAAGTACAAAGATGCATTCTGCCCGAATGTGTCCTAAATACTTTATGAATCAGTAATATCTTTTTAAAAATCTGAAAATATTAGCTTTCACTTGTAATACTGAAAAATATTTATTATAATCACTGAAAATTACACAATTTTTAAATAACTCTCGCGACCCCTTGAAATTATTCTGCGACCCCCGCAGGGGTCGCGACCCCCAGTTTGGGAACCACTGCATTAGATGACTGATGTAAAGCACATTATAAAACTGCTAATGACTAAGAATTACTAACATTCAATGAAAATAAAACTTATTTGGACTTTTTTAAACATTATTTTAGCATTTAACTCATTTTATTTCAGTTATTTTGAGCGAATTATCCTTTCAAAATCACTGACTTTGACTCTGCAACCCATAAGGAAAGAAAAGTTTCACACATGGAAAGTAAATAGCTGTTCTTCAGCACATTCCAATCATTTCTGCCTGTTTTTCTAGGATCAGACTGAATCGATAAAAACCTGAGGACTCGTCATTTCCTCATTATATCAAATTAGCTAATCCACCAACAGAGGATTTCATTATATCGTCACTAATGACAGTATGTAGATTTCCCAATATGAATAGAAGAAAAAAAAAGTTCAAATAATGAAAGATTTCAACAACATATTTACCATTAATTGCAAACTACAATGTGCTAATGCTACGCTCAGGCACAGAATACAGTATTTATTTTTCAACATACTCATGTACTTTATTTAAATTTACACATTTAATTTCTTATTTTTGCACTATTATTGTGTGTATAATACAAAAGGTTTTAAACAAAAGAAAATTCTGGGTTTCTAGAGGTTTCAAGTCAAATTTAGGACATTTTAAGACAATTATGAATGAAATCTCAAACTTACACAAGGTTAAACACTAAGATATTTTGCTAATGGCCCAGTTAAAACATAAAAAACCATTAAAAGCAAATGATATTGTAAGGAAGATAATCAAGTCACACTGGTAAATAGAACTAAATAAACTTTAGTTAAAACTTTTATTGAGATGGAATGATAGTGATTGGATGGGTGTTAGCCCTATTGGGTAGCTTTACATGGACATAAGAAAATTAAGACCCGTTTAAAATGATTTAAGACCTACAACACAATATTTCAGTCAATTTAAGACTTTTTAAGGCCTAAAATTTTGTTTTTGAAATTTAAGACATTGTAAGACCCTGCTGACAGCCTAAAATGTAAAGTAGTTCTTCTATTATTAGAAATCTTCTATTTTTATTAATCTATAAATAACCTGCCTGTTTTGAAATCATAGCATACCACATGGACCTGCAAAAATAAATGCATATACTTTATGAAGGAAACATGAGTGGTGCTTGTCAATAAAGCATCTTAAAACAACTTCTGAAGCACAAAACAAAGGAAAACAAAATAAAAACATTAATAAAAATAAAAAATAAATATATATTTATATATTTATATTTATATATATATTTATATATTTATATATTTATATATATATATATATATATATATATATTTTTTTTTTTATATATATATATATATATATATATATATATATATATAAATAAAAAAATATATAAATATAAAAATATAATATATATATATAAATATAATATATATAAAAATATATAAAAATAAATAAATATATATATATATATATATATATATATATATATATATATATATATATATAAATAAATATAATATATATTAAAAAAAAATATATATATATATATATATATATATATATATATATATATATATATATATAAAAATATAATATATATTAAAAAAAAAAAAAATATATATATATATATATATATATATATATATATATATATATATATATATATATATATATATATATATATATATATATATATATATATAATAAATAAAAAAGCAGGATTGTTATTTTCGTTTCCTGGAATAAAAGCAATCTGTAATAAATAAATTTAAAAAAATACTACAACCTACATATTTTCTAGCTAAAAAATAAATAATCATAATATAAATATTTGATAGAATATACATACAGGGAAATAAACAAATCTATGCACTTACAATAGTAATTATAATTAATTTTGCATAATCACACATGACTAATTATAAACCTAACCCGCATTCTAACCCTAACCATATAGTACAACTAATTAATTCCGATTACTCAGTAGTTCATTTAAAAATAACACTGCAAGTACACCTTAAAATAATGTGTAATCAATTTTTTTTATTTTGTTTTATTATGTACTACAAGCAAAAGCACATTACAATATGTTTCTTAAACACAAACACATTGAATGTGTAAATTCAGCTACTTTAAACCTAAAAATCCTACAAAAACACACCTGCTGTCTTCAAGTGTGCTTTACTTCTAGGCATCTCAACAATGTTCAGTATGAACACCAGTCTCTGAATAAAATGCCATGACGTGCATGTGAACTTGAATTTCCTGCATGAAGATAATCAGATACACGCTCATGCAAACAGGTGAGTTAGACACGCAAAACTCAACCAACTCAACTAGCCAGAAGCATTTTCCCAGACTCTTAAAGTTCCAGAACAGGACTCGTTCTTGCACAGACAAAAAGTACAAAGCCATAAATTATGTCCTTCTGAGATGAAGATAAAAATAAATAAATAAATAAAACTGCAAGAACTTGATAAGTGACACTCACCGTCTATATTTATATAGTCTAGCTTTTACATTGTGGAACAGGGTTAAAGGGATAGTTTTATTTTACACAAAGTCATGCAGATTTTTGAAAATGACAAAGAAGACCATTCTAAAAATATTTGCTTATTTTTTGTGTGTGTATGCACAGAAGATATTTCGAAGAATGTGCTGCTGCGCAAAGAATTAGAGCAATATAAAATGTTTAAGCATCAAAAATGATGCAAAAGCACCACTAATAGTTTTATTTTACCAAAGTCATGCAGGTTTTTGAAAATAACAAAGAAGACCATTCTAAAAATATTTGCTTTTTTTTGTGTGTGTGTATGCACAGAAGATATTTCGAAGAATGTGCTGCTGCGCAAAGAATTAGAGCAATATAAAATGTTTAAGCATCAAAAATGATGCAAAAGCACCACTAAAGCTTGTAATGAGTGATGATTTCTTCACAAATTCTCTACAAAAACAAACTATAAATTTGGACGCATGTTGGAATTTCTTTAGTTTATTTTTAATAATGACTTAAATTTTAACTTCGCAATAAGTAGGATAAAAACATTTATTTTCATTCATTATTTGTGCATGTTTATTTTGAAAAGTTAGTTTATAAATCAGTTAATTTACTTTTTATTTTATAATATTTCTTATTTTAAATTATCATTCATTTATTTGACATTTGCAAAGATGTTTTCCCACTTATTCTGTCAGAAACAGGTTATTTAATAAACTACAGTATATAGTAAAAATGTATTGACAAAAGTAAACAATCCAATTTTTATTTGAGCATAATCCTTAATAATCCCATTATAACTGTTTTTTTTTTTTAAAAACAATTCTCTCAAAGTGAAACTGTCAATTAAAATGCTGTACAAATTATGGAAATCCCTTTAAAACAAAACAGGCCAAATTGTTGTAACGTTGTGCCCATCTTCCACATACCTGTCTTCAGCTGCGCCTCCATCTGAATCTTGAGATGGGAGTTTCTCCTTCCTGACGCCACCCAGGGAGGAATTCTGGGAACGCCTGCTACTGCTTCTCCTGCCCCGAACCTGCAGAACAGCCATACTGTACTTACAGCAACCATGTGCAGGACAAACAAGCGAAATCTCACACTTGCTGCTGCCAGATTCTCATTTTTAAATGACGCATTAGACACTGCAGGCAAAAGCACAGGTTCTTCACACACACCTGTCAATTTAGAGATTTTAAGCTTTTAATTAAGTGATTTTTTCCTGTCTGATGTAAAGAAAATATCCAAAACACATAATTAAGTCCATCTTTTGCGTGTGCAGATTACTACTGCAATACATATTTTTAAAGGTTGTTCTCCACTTCAGTTGCACTTACACACACCAAAATTAACTTCATCATATATTCTGATTTTATAGAGGGTTTTTGTTTGTATGTAAATTGCTTATATACAACGTCGTATTCTACAGACAATATATATATTCTGTCAGTTTACAGTATTTTCTAAATAAAGAAAAGTGATTTAAAGAGGTTTACAATAATGTAATCATATTGTGTAGGTGTTTAACGATAGTTGACTGTGTCAATACATGAATTATGTTTGTTATGACTTATTTTAATATATTTTTCACCTTTGTTGAAATGTGTTGAACTGTCATTGTCTTAATTTATTTTACAAAATTTTTATTTTAATCGTATTATTTTATTACTTTTATCATTATTTTTGATTTTACATACGCTACCTGACAAAAGTCTTGTCGTCGATCCCAGAAATAATTCGTTGACTTCTTGACTTGACTTGAGGGCAAAATCTTCAGCAGGATAGCACTCCTCATACTTCAGCCTCCACATCAAAGTTTCTGAAAGCAAAGGAGGTCAAAGTGCTCCAGGATTGGCCAGCCCAGTCACCAGACATGAACATTATAGAGCATGTCTGGTGTAAAATGGAGGCGGCATTGAAGACGAATCCAAATAATCTTGATGAGCTCTGGGAGTCCTGCAAGATCGCTTTCTTTGCCATTCCAGATGACTTTATCGATAAGTTATTTGAGTCATTGCAGAGACGTATGGATGCAGTCTTCCAAGCTCATGGAAGTCATACACAATATTCATTCTTTTTCCACTGCACCATGGCTTTACATTCTATACTGTACATTATTTCGGTTAGGTAACAAGACTTTTGTCTAAGCAAAGTCAGACCTTGCTGTCCTAATTAAATAACTATAGAAAATAAAAATCAAGGCATGATAATATTTTATTTTGGTAAAAAAAAGGGTAATCTAGAGATCTTTGCCTTTCATACAAACCCCTTCTGATACCAAATGATCAACTAGAAGTCAAGTTATTATTTGTTGTTCCTAAAACTTGATTGGCGTTTGGATGTTTTATGGCTCTGTCAGGATAGGGTGGGTGTTCTTTGGTTGGTGTTTGGTTACTAATACAGTATAGGTATCACATTTTTTCCTAACGTTTTGAAACAAAAAAAAGTATCGAAAAAAAAAAAAGATGGTTTACAAAATTCTCTGCAAAATCCTTTGACTACATTTTAATATATCAAAATAATTTTGAGCTCAACTTCATTCAGTGTTCAGGCTTTTGTGCAAAAATGTATGCAAATTAGTCCATATTTAAAGAAAATATACCACTATTTAAATATACCCCTTTATAAAACTTGCAATGCAAAACTAAAGGGTTGCAATTCCTAATGTAATTAACCAACTGCAGTCAAAAAAAGGTTATTTGGGGTGGTAAAGGAGCTATATAGCATAAACACTATAAAAATAACAGTGCCAAATAGCACTTAAAGTGGCTCCCTTCTGATTACAAGCCAAAAACCCATTGTAGTAATACATAGCACCTATATGGAGCTATATAGCACCTTGACCACCTCAAAGAGTTGCTGGAGAACCATTAAATTACAGTTAATGTATAGCTTCTACATGGTAGGGCTGCACGATATTGGAAAAAATGCACACCGCGACTATCACACTGATTGGAATGATTTTGTAGGGGAGTGCTTCAGCATAAAATATAATAAACAAATTACAAGCAGAGATAAATAAAGCAAATATAGAAATGAGGGAGTCTTACGGTATACAGGAAGAGAAATGAAATAATCAAATGTACATTAAAGCTGTATATTCTTCAGTGTGTAAATAAATGAATTCAACTTTTTAAAAAGCTATAATTCCTTGTGCTCAAATGGTTTAAACTAGTGCTGCGTTTACAAAAGCCTTAAAATTCGACATAGTTGATAAACTGTCACTTTATTATGGTCAAACTAAAATGACCATGTGTTCTCATCTCAACCGTTGTACCTGGTCAAATACAATCCTGACTCTAAAGTGCATGTCCTGCAATGTGACTATTGTGGAATTACACATTGCGATATCGATGCTCAATCAATATACTGTGCAGCCCTACTACATGGCACTTAAAGTGGTTCTATTTAGCACTGTGTATTGATTTTTGATGAAGTATGATGATAACTTCTTTTTTTACCCTTTTCACCTGCAGTGTCTTGCATTAAGAACCAAACTCAGGTATCTGCTGTGATGTAAAGCATGTGCACCTGTGTCTGGGTGAAGTGGGAGGAGGTTCTGGTTTTGGCGAGCCGGCCTGGGGCAGGACTCCTCTTGGTGGGAGAGGATTTGGCAGTGCTGCTGTACTTGCCAGATTTTAGAATGAAATGTTGAGCCACTTTCAGCAGCCGTGTGAAAACACTTTTAGAACTGGAGGCTGAAGCCTCTGGGGAAAAAACAGAGCACAAAAACATCATATGAAGAAGAACATTGGGACAAACCAAGGACAGTTTATAGCACATTTATTACATATTTATTATAACATTTAAATCGTTTATAGCCATCAACATATAACGTTCTAAGCGCAAAGTCTGAAGCGCATGGTGCAAAAGCATTAAGGGTGTGTCTGAACCTTCTTTTGCCATTATAAGGACGGAAAAATAGGCTGTGTCTGGTCTAAAAGGGTTGTGCTTATTGTCTTAATGAGTTATGGGTGTGTTTTGAGCATAACGTGCATTAAACAAATCAGAGTCTCATCTCACATTCCCTTTAAGAGTTAGTTGCGTCACGCCATGACACATTTGCCATTTACATGGCAGACTTTGTAAGTGGAAAAACCAAATGCTTCATCAGCGAGAAAACAGTTGAACCATCTGTGCAAGAAAAAAAGAATGAGCCTCCTCCATTCAGCCTCTTTTACTCTTTACACCTTTACTTTCGTGGATAAGGAAACGGTGGAAACTCACTCCACTGAAGACATCCATTAGCCTACACATTTAATTCAGTTTGTTAAGCCCAAAGATCTGATTCAAAATTATTTCTAAATTCAGTTCTAATTTCCAGCTTTTCCAGTCAAACAACGGAGTTATATCCAAACACATGTCCTGTTTTTATGCCCCATGTTGATGCAAACCATAAGTCTCCAAAACCTAACAGGCAGACAAATCTAATTAGTTTTTATTAAAACAAATATAAATATGCATATAATAATTAATACTGCTAATAATAATAATAATAATAATAATAATAATAATAATAATCATAATAATAATAACAACAACAACATTAAACAAATGAATAAACTGAAAAAAGCCCCCCGAGATGAAGGCATGGAGGTGGTGGTTTTTATATGTAGAAAATAATAATTTTCGTAACATTTAAATTCTTTATTTTTCATATGTAAAGATATTTGTGTATTGCTGTACATCCTGTGTGTATTAAGCAATGTGTACACATTTTATGCCGCTTAGGCGCATAACTAACAAGCTCTGCGCTGGACTTTAGACCAGCTTTTAGTTGGTCAATGGCGTGGTGTATTTTAGTTCATCAAAATAGCAACGGATCAACAATGCGCCTTCACACACCTCCTTTATAGACCAGCACACCCATGAGTCCACAAAGTGGTGCAAATGGATTTCCAATTTTTACAATGTGCCGTAAAACATAAAAACTACTGTTGCGCTGGTCTGAAAATATCAACAAATCCCGCCATACACGTCTTGAGCCATATTGTGCCGGGTGTATGATAGGGCCCATACAGCTGAAGTCACAATTATTAGCCCTCCTGTGATTTTTGAGCAAGGAATTTTTCACAATATTTCCTATAATATTTTTTCTTTTGAAGAAAGTTTTTTTTTTTTTATAGCTAGAATAAAAGCAGTTTTTACTTTTATTTTTTCAAACATTTTAAGGTCAATATTATTAGCACCAATAAGCAATATTTTTTTTTAGATAGTCTACAGAACAAACCATCGTTATACAATGATTTGCCTAATTACCCTTACTTGCCTAGTTAACTTAATTAACCTAGTTAAGCCTTTAAACTGCACTTTAAGCTGAATACTAGCATCTAGAAAAATATCTAGTCAAATATTATTTACTGTCATGGCAAAGATAAAACAAATTAGTTATTAGAAATGAGTTATTAAAACTATTTTGTGTATATATTGTGTTGAAAAAATCTTTACGTTGTGAAATTGTGGAATATACAGAGCCTAATAATTCAGGAGGGCTAATATTTTGACTTCAACTGTATATCCCAATTCAGACTTGTAGCTATTTACTGCATTTTCCATTAATTTTCCTTGAACTTGATGATATACAACAAATGTTTGATATTACTAATAATTGCTTAAATCATTGTTGAACTTTTTAAACCACCATTAAAGTTGACAAAAACTGAGGGTACATTTTCCAATTTTTTGTGCTTTAACCTCAAACCAGATACCTCAAGGCATGTCTAAACACAATTGCATGCATTTTCATCATTTTTAAAACGAAGTACATTAGAAATTCAATGAAATATCATGATAACAGTTAACAACTAATTAATCGATGTATTGGTGCATAACATTTACTACAAGTTAATGAGAAAAGAATAATGACATGCTTCAATGAATTGCAGAGCAAGTCACATACTTTTTCTATCAGTGCTTTAAATATTGGATTTAAAACAGTAACACAGTTGACCAGAGCGTAGTAACACACAAAATGATTATTTTTAATTACTGAAAATAATAGATTATAATTATAGGAAATTATAGAAAGTAGACGTTTCATAGCTTTGTTTATATAACTATATTGTTTATTTAACAAACAAAAAGATAAAAATTAGACTCCATTATTTCATTTCATAATTGAAGCTTAATGTATGATTCAGGAGGTGGAGACGATCAAAGACCGGCATAATGGGAGTCTTTAATCTTTTTAAGACAAACTGTCCCTAAATACACATGCAGTGAGTACGGAAAGTATTCAAACCCACTTAAATTGTTTCACTCTTTGTTATATTGCAACCATTTGCTAAAATCATTTAAGTTCAAATTTTTCCTCATTAATGTACACACAGCACCCCATATTGACAGAAAAACACAAAATTGTAGACATTTTTGCAGATTTATTAAAAAAGAAAAACTAAAATATCACATGGTCCTAAGTATTTAAGTATTTTTGCCCAGAATTTAGTAGAAGCTATACAGCCATGAGTCTTTGAAAGATGCAACAAGTTTTTCACACCTGGATTTGGGCATCCTCTGCCATTTCTCCTTGCAGATCCTCTCCAGTTTTGTCAGGTTGGATGGTAAGTGTTGGTGGGCAGACATTTTTAGGTCTCTCCAGAGATGCTCAATTGGGTTTAAGTCAGGGCTCTGGCTGGGCCATTCAAGAATAGTCACGGAGCTGTTGTAAAGCCACTCCATTATTTTACCTGTGTGATGAGCAGTGCCTGGTTTTCCCACATATACCGCTTGCACCCGAGTTAAATATATGAGTGTTACAGCAAAGAGTCTGAATACTTATGACCATGTGATATTTCAGTTTTTCTTTTTTTATAAATCTGTTTTTCTGTCAATTTGGGCTGCTGTGTGTGCATTAATGAGGGAAAAAATTGCTTAAATGATTTTAGCAAATGGTTGCAATTTAACAAGAGTGAAAATTTTAAGGGGGTCAGAATACTTTCCGTACCCACTGCACATCCAAACATATACACACATGCCCAATCAGTCAATCAGTTTAGGAGTTTAAGTGCTTTAAATATGTTATGGTGAGTTTAGGCTGGAATAAAAAAAACAAACAAACAATTATTCATTTTGTGATTTGCTAAAGATTACATACTATATTGTATTGACATTTAATAAACATGTTTCAATTAACAGACTGACTGACAAAAAATCTATTTCTGGCTGACGATAATGAAATAATATTACTTTAAACTATATATCAGAGTTTAACATTAGGACTTTTATACATATTAACGATTCAAAAAAAAAAGTTTAAAGTGTCTCACTACTTCTGAAGTATAGTGAAGTCTGAAATTTGTGAATTACACATTCAACTCTTTGTTTAAAGTTCAGGTGTAAACATATATACATGCATATACTTTAAAAAAAAAAAAAAAAAAAGGTTATTTGGACCAACTGTTATTTTGTGTTCTGTGGTAGGGCTGCACGATATTGGAAAAATATGACTTAGCGATACTTTGTTTTGCTGCGATATACATTATAATATGAATATATTTTCATCAAATGAGTTGAATAGCCCTATTTGGAAAAATTTCATTAATTAGATCAACTGGGGTGATCAAGTCTTTTTCTATGGGGTGCATCTGCATAAAATATAATAAACTACCAGCATATATACAAAAACGATATAGCAAAAATAAAAGTTTTCTTAGGAGTTTAACAGTATTGAAATAAAGAAATTGAACAATCAAGCATAAAATAACATGGTTATCAATATATAAATTCGTTCATACAATAATAATTAATAATATCTTAATCATTTAATCTTTAATAAATAATAAAATCCGGTGATGTGAATATTGTGGACACATTGTGATATTAATGCACAAATGATACATTGTTCAGCCCTATTCTATAGACCAATTACCAACCTACGTCACGCATGACGTCACACGGGTGCAAAAAAAACACAGGCTGCAATAGTAAAAACGCCGTGTTGTGCGGTAGGATGCCAAATTCAAAAATAGAAAACTTAACTTTACACCACACTGCTTAATGCTAACTGCAGACGTCTTTGGCTAAAAGGGAGCTGAATGAAGTGACGACCTAATTATAAATGCTGGACTCTGCAGTTCTCATGTTATATCAGGTAAGCTCACGCTATGCTGAATCAGACACATTACTTGTTCTTGATTGCAGAAATTATTTCAGCAAAAACAGTTACATATGAATAATTAAACGGCGGACACTGAATGCTAAAAATGAAACGTGAAAGTGTAAGTTATTAAGGTAAACTTGGTTTTATATTCACACATTCATTCAGTGACAACTTGTGACTCCCTATATTGTTTACCACAGCACTTTTAATATTTGGTCTGAAATAACCTGCAAGTGTGACTTGAAAACAACATTAACACTGTTTATTTGACTGTAAACAATGTTGTACTTTGATAGTCATTGGCTGCTAATATAAATTTCGCTATTTAGAGTTTGCAAATAAAACTTATGAAATTATATTATTAAGGAGAAAGTCAGAATGTGTGACTATAAAACCAACTTTACCTTTATGTGTACGTTCACATATCCTGCCGTACAGGTGCAGTTTCTCTGTCAGAATGCTGTCTTTTGCGTGTTGGTGATTAATTACCTAAGTTTGTAAGATTGACACCCAGTGGTTGACAAAGGTATTACAGTTCAAGTTCAAAACACTTTTTCACCCGGCCCCTCCTCTGATGAATCCACACAAAAGATACGCAACAAAATCTTTTCCATGTTAAAGAAGCTTAAGTTCAAACCATCACCTAAAATGTCTATTTTACAAACTTTTTTTTCTTCTCGTGGCTGAACAACAGCGTAAACTTCTATGACAACGATCACTTCAGGTACTGATTATGTGCTTTTTTTTTCTCAGTGTTAAATAATACCAAAAGAGAGTTTAAATAAAAATCCTATCATCATCATCAGTCAGATTGCTCTGGTTAATACTGGAGAACAGATTTCCACACAGACACATACTGTATATGCCAGTCTATAATCTCATCAGCAGAGCGAGGAAATGTGGGCTGTATTATGTTTGAGAGCGTCTGTTTTGGTGTTTGGAGTCGGGTAGGTGACAGTGCTGCTCTCTGTAATTCACTTGACATTGAATGAACAGTATGAATGGCTGACCTCAAGAACAAGGGTTTTACCCTATTGTCTTTCCGGGCTTTGTGCCAGCTGTATTACATTATTATGTTATGCTGCATTATTCGACTTTCGAATCGATGCACTATTAGGGCTGAATTAGCTATAAATGATCTCTATGAACTGGCTCACCTTTTTTGGGAGTTTCTTGCGAAGGTTTTTCACCGTGCAGCTGTCCACCACTGAGAGAAGCTGTACTGATTTTTGCGTTTTCTTTATTCAGTTTCTCTGCAAAGAGACGTAAAAGGGAAGTTTATAGTTTGTATGTGCAAGATTTATAAAAGAAAAAGTTATGCCAAAAATGAATTCGATAAATAAATAAAATAATAAAGATAATTAAATAAATACAAACAAACCAAAAAAACGACATTAATAAACCCATAAATGTGCAGAAAAAACTAACAAACAAATATGGTTATTATTAGTTAAATTACTAAAATATAAAGCTGGATATTAAATACATACACTAAAATTTTGTTGATTAATAAAATATAGTTAAAATAAAATATATAATACATAAATGCCAAAGAAATATTTCTTTATTTTTAGTTTTTAATTTAATCGGAGGTACCAAAGTGATTGAAATTCTACAAAGATAATTTACTCCGATGTACAGAAGATGAATAAGTATACAAATATATGCAAAAATAGTTGAAGAGTGCATTTACCTTTAGTGGAAAAAGCGCATCATTTTGCATTTCTACTCAAAAAATAAATAAAACAATACAGCAGACACTCGCCAACTCATCACTAATTATGCCAACAGTAAATGTTGCATGTTGACCAATATAAAGACTACAAGATCCATTTACAGTACTTTGCAACTACAGTTAAACTTTAATCCCAAGCTTTAGCGGGAGCCGTAATTTTTACAATCAATCTCAATCAGTGGCAGTTTAAAGGCTTTAGTTTGCAGAGGATGTCATAAAGACAAGCTCTAGCACGTTCAAAAGTATAACGAGAAATTGCAGGAAGAACCCTGAACTTCCTCCCTAAATATCTACAACCTTAAAAAAAAAGACGCAACAGTTTTTGCATAAACACCATTTTCTTTGAATGACGTACAACTGATATATGGCACCGATATAAATACTACAGAAAAACAAATGTCCTTTCTACATTAGATAATTCACTTCAGGTTAAATTTATATTTTTAAAAAATATTGAAAAAATATTGAAAAAATAAAATAAATAATATATATATATATATATATATATATATATATATATATATATATATATATATATATATATATATATATATATATATATATATATATATATATTATTATTATTTATTTTTTTTTTTTGGTAACTTCTATACAAGCTGTCAATGTAAACTTGTATAAATGAAACCATGATGAGCTTGCAGGTGTATTTTACTTGGAATTGTTAGTTATATTTATAATGTTTCTTTGAGGAAATAATCAAAGTGACAAAATTAAGTAAAACATACCTAATTTTATATGATATTGGGGTTTCAATAAAGAACTGGAAGATTCAGCATTTTCCACTGTTTTATAGTGTAGTCTTGATGTCAGGTGTAGTAACTTGCTGTTTTATGACATCTGGGGTTAATTTTCTATTTTAAAAAGTACATTCATACTCAAAAATAACATTTTGTACTGTGTATTAAAAGGTCTCTGAGGATTCTCATGGTCTCATTTGTGTCTTTATCATATTGTAACAAGAATCCTGCTGTGTTGTTTACTTAAATGTTTTAGCTAAAGTAAACGCTTCAAAAAGACAAAAGATGCATGTGAAACACTCCATGAAGCTTTGAAGATTTTATGAATCTTTTGCTTTGGATCAGTGGTTGTGAGTGCGTATCAAAATGGCAAGGTCACATGATTTCGGCAAACAGGGCTTCATTAGGTCATTACCGTTTCAAAATGTTTTGAAAATTCAATACATGAATGAGATTATCATTTTTATCTGTTATCCGATCAGTTTTACTAGTTTGTAGACATTCGTAAAACGAAAAGGAATAATATTAGTTTTAATAGCCTCTTGTTGTCATGTTTATCAGAATCCGTATAGCCTTAAATTAATTTAAAAATGTATAAATGATATATTACATATAAAATAATATTAAGTATGTTCATAATAAAGACAGTAAATATTGCTTATTACTTTTTTACACTAGAGTAATTTACATTATTGGAATCTTCAGGGTTAATTCCAATTATTTTAGATTTGGAGGTCTCATTTGGTAGGAATTGGAAGTTAATGGGTCGTCACCTCGGTCGACCCACCGGCATCTGTTTCAAAGGGCAGGAGTCAACAGATTAACAGATGAAGCAAAATAAAGGTTTATCCTGCGCCTCTAATACAATAATGACAGGGCTATTCTGAGAGAATGATGGGTAATCCTATCATTTTATGTGCTGCTTTACAGAAAAAATCTGCACAGTATTGTTTTCCTCCAGTTGGGAGTCGCAAAACGGAAAGAGAATGAGAACAAATAAAGAAAAGGACAGGTTTTAGATGACAACAAAAAGAGATCCCCCCCCCAAAAAGTAGTTGAAATGGTAGGCTACAAATAATTAATTGGTTATGAATTAATTATTCATAAATAGTTCATTCACCGCCCCCTACAACGATCATGCCATTGTCCATTGCGATGTTTCACGATCGCGTAAACATCGATGCTAAATTGGTCGACATCGCCCATCCCTAGTATGACCAGGACATTAAATTAAAAATAAAAAACTCACCTCTCAGATCTCTGACAACAATGACGATTCTCAACAGAAAGCAGATTGTTATGCTCGAGTTGAAATATTTGAACTAATGCAGAAAGACACGACTGAAGCAAATTCCATGCATTACTGTGCGTTTGCATTGATTTTGTATGCAATCTACTTGTGAAATTACGTAATTTTGCTTTTGGTGTAAACCCAGAATAAAGACACAATGGGAACAATAGCTTTTTGTGTCAAAAACTAAAAAACTATATCTGGAAGATAAGACAAAAAAAAAATAGGCTCACCTCTTTACTCGTTTTTTGTACTTTAACCTTTTGACTGCCACTCTATCAAACGGTTGACCATGTTTTTACTGTTTTAAATAATGACTGTTTAAGTCGATTAAAGACTGGCTGTTTTAAATAATGCTTTACACTTGACAGCATTGTTGGTTTACAAGAAAATCAAACAAACATAATCTTGTTGCACTACTACACTTGATTTGAATTATATTGTAAAAAAAAAAAGAGAACATGTTAAATGAGAATCTGAAATATTTTATGGCATACTTCAAAAATAAAGATGATTTATTATTCAAAAATGAAATTTTTTTTAATAAATTGGTCTTACACTTCATTTTTCATATTTTTCATAGTATATGTAATAATTCCGGTACTTTTACCATAAACCGACATATCTATCACTTGGTAGAGGCTGATGTTTTAGAAATTATGGGATGTGTAGAAAAAAAATGCAACATTAGGAGTTAAGAAAAGCAATCCATGCATTTTTTTCTTGGTGGGGTGGTTAAAGGGTTAATGTACATGACCAATATAGACAACCATATGGTTTCAAACTATTACAAATGTTGACTAAAAGTAACACACTATGTTAAACACACACTTGTCAACACCAAAAGTTGGAGGAGCAGAGATCAAGGTTCCATAATGAAATTATGATTCAAAAACAGCGACAAAGGCAAACAAGCATATAAAGGTGGATGTGAACGTATTCACTGATGGTCAAGATGATTTGAAGTACAGGGATGAGCCGGAGTTATTAGTTTAAGTGGTTGTTATCTAGCAAAAACATACCTTTGAATACCTGCAGAAGAGGTGATGGACAACTGTTAATGAACTTTTATTTTTACAGTGTATAATCTGTTGAGGTAATCGGTTTCATGTATATTGAGGAATTTATTTGATAAATGTATTTCCACTGCAGTTTATTTGAATGTTTTCTAATTAGAAAAGTAACGACTCATGAATAAACAATTTTCAGTGTCTTAGTGGTCAACTTGCATTACTACATGTCATTACATAAGGCCATATGAAATCAGAAGACTAAAAACAAATTTATATTTTTAAAAAAAAGTGCATTTCGACTAATCTTTTCAGCCCTAATGGCCACTGAGATACACAACCTAAAAATAACAAAACGCCCAGTTTTAGATAATGCTAAAAAGCAACTTCTCTCTCATTCAACTCAACTGATAACCAGAAGGTCATGTTCACTTTTCTGTGTAAACATGATAGCGAACACATTAGTTTTAGATACTGTACACAAACACACTTGGTTTCAGATACCGTTCTTTCATCTGAAGACAGCAGTTTGGGTAATCTAGTTTATATACTGCTGATCTCCGAATGGTTCAGTCAAAATACGGATGAAGACATTCATGGTAAACTAAGTAGAAATTAGCTCTATACCAATAAAGCTCTATGCCTAAATAATGGCAACTGAGGCAAAACTATGGATTTTACATTAACAATTCATTTAATAAACAAAAAGAACCCTTGTGGTAAAAAAAAAAAAGAAAATCGGTTAAAAATGAAGAATTTTTGCTAACTTAAAATCGAAATTATATTATAAATTACCTAATAAATATAAAATATAAGCACTTGTTTTGAAAACGAAATATCTCCTTTAAAAGTATTAATTTAACAAAAATCTAAAAGGATCAATCTAGCAAAATGTGGCCAGATTTAAGATCAAAACATGACAGAAATATCTGCCAACATAGTTATACATAATATTTGCAAAAAATAAGCAAATGCAGTTCTGTATTTAATATTACTTAAACAACAGAAGTCCTAATATGCTATGCTAAACAACACTGATCTCTGTAAAACTACGTAAAAAAAATCTGTCAGACTAAAGAATCTGAAGAAGTCTTTTGCATTGAATTTGTAAAATATGGAGAAGCCATAATTTTAAGAACCTTATGCAACAAATGAGAGTATTTGCATTGGCTGCATCTGGTGCAGATCAGATAATCTGCTTGCTTGCTTGCTTGTGTGTGTGTGTGTGTGTGTGTGTGTGTGTGTGTGTGTGTGTGGATCAGCAGTGAGCAAATGTATTCCTGCTCTCAGATCCATGTCTGCACTTCCTCTGAAGCACAAACACCTGGCAACCGGTAAACATGGCGTCTGTGCACAGGAACTCTGCGGAGCAAGATTAAACCTGAAGCTTCCTTCTGGACTACAGCGCCTGCTTCAAAAACAGCAGATCTCTTCAAATGTGTGTGGGGGGAAGAAAGAAATCCCAAAATAACGTCAAAGAAAGTTCCAACATTTCTTAAAAAAAACATTAAATCCTAGTTTATCAAATAAATACTAAAATGAATTATTTTTTTATCATTATTTGTAATTAGAATGTATATATTCCATGTTAAAACCACATTTAAATCTTAAATAGTCTCCTTTTGAACCTCCTTTTATAGTAATTGAAATAAATTCATTTTAGATCTTTAAAACTGTCTCTTTTTGAATCCTACTATAATTTAATCAGTGAAACATTAATAATAAAGAAATTAAAATGTAGTCTAGTAACTAAATAAGACCAGGACTTTAAAACAATAGCATGATTTATTTAAAGGTGCAATATTTAAAAAATCTGGTTATACCAAGGCCTAGTAGAATAATAATAGATTATTATATGGAAATGGGCATACCCCGTTTCCTGGTTCTTAAGTAAATTCCAAGAGTGTAAATCCCGCTGAACAATGGGCCAATCAGAACACAAAGCAGACTTTTGCGTGACTCACATGGCACGTCCTCATCATTTGCATGTATGACTACTTTAGGTCATTCATCCAGACCTGGAGTCATTAAGAGAACACAGACTCATATGTAGCTCTGAGATCATTAAAATGCATGCCTCAGGCTGCTTTTGATAAGCCAACTGTTTTCTAGTGAGAAAAAAATTATAGTTTCCCTGCCTTCGTTATTTTTAAGCTTATATTTAACTTACTATGTATGTGGGACTTTTAATTTTGAATTATTTGATCCCCAAATTGTTTACTATACATTACTGCACAACAACTGCAGGAGACATGATCAAAATCACTTCAGAATGCAAAATGCAAGATTTGCAGATTACACATCTGCATTCTGAAGAGGCATAAGGCATGCAAAATAGGGTAAAGTTACTCTGATTGGGATTATATTTGTCTGTGTTCAGCATCCATTACATGCTGTGTGTGTGTGTCTGTAAGAGCGGCACGTCAGAGCGGACCTCATGAGTATTCATGACACGAGCCATATATTCTGATTCTAGGGGTATTTTATGGAGTAATAAAATGAGATTATAAAACCCTTTTTGGCGATTTTTTTAACTTACTGAAGCCATGAACCTATCTTGGCGCTATCAGAGAACAATTTTACTTACTAAACCAATGCAGTATTATGGCACCTTTAAATTAATGTGAATCTACTGGTTCTCATTAATCATTGTATATTTTAGTAGAGATTTCTTCAAGCATGTTAACACTGTTAGAAATAATCATGAATGGTTCACTAGAATACTAGATTCTAATTTCAGTCATGACATTCCAAGGTATGTTATGTAAGGGATAATGTAGTTCCAGGTAAATATCGCAAAATAAAGTTCAACAGGCTTATCGGCAGTTCGAGACTAAAGAAGTTTATTCTGCAAAAAACAACCGTCTGGATGTACTTTATCCACTGCTACTTGCCACAAAATGTTAAAATTTGAGACAAAACATTGTTCTGAGCTGTAATAATCTATTAATTCTTTCATTAAAGGCAAAGATGGCAGAAAGGAAAGTGGCTGAATGGAGCATACACTAACCTATGTATTATACAGTCACAAGATGGCGCCAAACAGTCAAAAACAGCGGCAAAGGCAAAGCATATAAATATGGATGTGAACGTATTCACTGATGATCAAGATGATTGGAAGTACCCGGATGAGCCTGTGTTATTAGTTTAAGTTTAAGTGGTTGTTATCTAGGAATGACATCCCTTGGAATGTTGTGACCAACCAATAAGAATCAAGCATTCTAGAGAACAGTGAAATAATCTCTGATAACAACCGATTAAACTAATAACACAGGCTCATCCAGGTACTGCTAATCATTTTGACTGTGCTTATCTTCTTGAGTGTCTAGCACACAATTATTTAGGCCTAAATAGGGATCTACAGATCCATAATCATGCTTAAATCACGTTCATGGAAGTAGTGTGAACATGCAGGATTCTTATCACTGTCCAAGATCCAAACTTCTAAGCTTCCTGTTCCCATAAATCCCCATGAAAAAAAACTCCCATAACTCACTATAACTATGCCTGGAAGGAGGGGAATCCAGGTTCTCATGAACCAGGAAAATGTTTTAATAATAAAAAGTTGAATTAATTTCTGTTGCCTTCATACCTCAGGGCCCAGAATTTCTTTCTTAGTTTTCCCGGATATCCTCAAGCAAACAGTGTATCTAACCAGGGTCCAAATCAAATGTGTGAAGATCAGTTTTCAATTGGACTTGTTCTTGGAGTAACTGTGTGCCTGGTTTGCACAATCCAAAATATTGCGCCCCATGAAAACAGATAACACTGAGCCTAACAATGACAATAGTGAAAGTCGTGAATATATGTGAGTAATGTGTGTGAATACAAAGAAAATGGGCTAACATTTGAACTCAAACACAATCTATCACAAAAAAAAGCTCAAGCAAAACCTCAACACCAAAGAGTCCGCTAAGACATTAGATATCATATAAAATTAAATGGGTAAAGCTTGAATAAAAACTTTACATTCAGATTGAATTGCTTGGCCAACGCATTAATGAAAATTAAAAATGAGGGTAATACAAGTAATTTAAGTACTGTATGTTGCTAATGTGGGTTAACAAGCATGGTTAACACTGTCATCATAAAACATGTTGCTGACATGTTTTTACATGCTGACATGTTTTTTACATCACGAACTAGTATGTTGCATTAATGCAGTAATTAATGTTTTAATGTCAATTTGTTAACATGAACTACAAAATTTGTTAGAATTAGTACTTTGTTAGCATATTTAGCGTATTAATCTCATGACATACTATTATGAGGATTAAAAATGAGAAAAGTTTTCTAACATGTTTTTTCCACATTTCTAACAGGATTCTCAAACAAATTAGCACATTGTTAACATTAGTATGATTGCTAGCATGTTTCTGTTTGCTAGCATAATTTATTGAGCTTTATTGATTTTTCTGCTGCTACACGAGTTAGGCGAGCTCTTCTGTATTTTTTTTTTTAACTCAACGTGTTACGATTCTCAAACAGGATACAGTGTCAGGATAGTAATCAATTTAAAAAGTTGTATAAAATATATTATCAAAGGAATATATTGATGAAAAGAGGTGACTGTAAAAAAACAAAACAAAATGAGAAAGGTATGATGATATTTCAGTTAATGGCTGTTTGCAGTACCACATATGTTTTGGATCTATGTTATAAATCGTAACTGTTCAAATGGTGAATTAACCATATAATATGTAAAATATGCCAAACAGAAGAAATAGGTCTTATGTAAAAAGAAGAGATAAGTGAAAGAAGAAATAAGTTAAAGTAATAAATGAATGATGTGTGTGGTAATCGGGTGGGAAAAATAATAAGCTTGAGCTTCATCCCACTTCATTTCGACCATGATGAAACGTAATTTGTTTAAAGGACTGTTTTAAGTGTATGGTTCTTTTTTTCTAAATAAACGTTCACCTCACAGCAAGAAGATCGCTGGTTTGAGCCTCAGCTAGGTCAGCTGGCATTTCTGTGTGGAGTTTGCATGTTCTCCCCGTGTTCACGCCTGGTTTCCTCTGGGTGCTCCGGTTTCCCCCACAAGTCCAAAAACATGTGGTATAGGTGAATTGGGTAGGCTAAATTGTCCGTAGTGTATGTGTGTGAATGAGTGTGTGTGGATGTTACCCAGTGATGGGTTCATTCCGCTGTGGTGACCACAGATTATTAAGGGACTAAGCCGAAAAGAAAATGAATGAATGAAATGAATTAAATTAAATCAAGGTTACAAACTGAAATGAGCTATTTAAAGTGGATGTGTCAACTCAACTGTTCTTAACTCTTCCGTTTGTTCTGTTGTCTGGTATAGCTCAAGTGTGTAGAGTATGTCAGAAACAGAACACACATCTGAATGGTATCCAGTGTCAGTGATTATAATAGCTTCTTCACGCTTTTGACAGCTTAGTCAGGTGTCCATTTTAAGGCTTAACAATCACAAAAGTAAAAATCCTGAGACGGAGCAAAGGAACACAACAGGTTAAGCTTGCGAATACAAAGGAAATGGGCCGACTTTTGAACCTGCAGTCAAACAATCCATCACAATAAAAAAAGAGTCAAGTACAGAGACCACCACTTAAAAGATTTAACATTAAAAGACCTGCAGCTCCGCAAAAGTAAAGGTACATGCTGGTGATTAAGCTACCGTATGTCCTGCTCTCCCTTTGATGAGATTTATGGGATAGCCGTGGGACGTGTGATTACAGGAGGTCATTATCCGAGATGCTTTGACTCATGACAGCACTAAAGAAAAAAGTCTTATTTTGGGAATATCTGTTTTAATGTTTTAACTTAATATTTCCAAATTACACTGAGTTTACTCAAATATTTTTTTTAAGAAAATAGCTAATCGCCATTTACATTGTAGGTAGTCATATACAACATAGTTCAAAATGCCCTAACGTCCTAAAAAAAAAAAAAATCTTGAAGCTTGACAAAATAGATGCTTGTTTTATAATAAGGCACAAATTTAATTTATTTTTTATTAATACAAAGACCACTTTTACGTCAAAAGATCAACGCGGATTTGACTTCTCATGTCACAATCCCTCTAAGGATTGACTATAAAAGGGGAGAAAAAAAATCTCTGCTTCCTCTGGCTCTGGATTTGACTGCGGCAAAATGACACATGAAAATATTTACTGGTAAACCATCTGTTTCTGACAGAGATGTCACCATGTGCTGCTGACGCAATTCAGACTGACCTTTGAGGATATTAAAGAGATTGCAGCAAACATGAGGAGGTTTGGCAGACAGTAAAACGCAAAACTGAAGCATCATCATCTCTCTGATTAACCGTGATCCTTCTGTTTGGACAAATCCTGGGCTATACTCCAGTATTACAGAAAAAAAACATAATATTTGGAGGCACAAACATTATGGTGTAAGTGAATAAGAAATATTAGAGAATTCACTATTTTTATTGCAGTATTTCTTATTCATTAAAGGTGGTCTGTGATGTGCATTTTTCATTTGAAAATGGACCGAATCTCAACTGAAACAGGACAGGGCGGGACATGAAGTAGCTCCTCCCCTTTACAAAAAAGGCCTCACTTTTATCACTGCTCTGCCGGTGAGAGTGGTTGAGCTCAAAAGCATCAAATGAAAAGCACAAGAGAAGAGTCTTGAAGGGGGTGGGACATGTCAGATACTAGAGAGCATTTGATTGGTCACAAGATTTGATGAGAAGCTGAAGTACGAGTTGATGTAAAAAAAAAATCATTGGTCCATTTAGGACAGGGGTGTCAAACTCAGTTCCTGGAGGGCCACAGATCTCCAGAGTTTAGTTCCAACTCTAATTAAACAGACTTGGACAAACTGATTGAGTCCTTCAGGCTTGTTTGAAACCTACGGGCAAGTAGGTCTGTCACAATAATCAATATATCGACATAGAGCAATACTTGGAGATGACCTCAATCATTTGCCATATATTTACAAATTCACAAATAACGTTAAAGCCACTTTACAATGACATGTACATTCTACCTCATGTTTGTCAGTTTAATATTGGACATTTCCCAATATAACAGTTAATAGTATATATAAGACATTTAACTTTTTAACATCAAATTATATAATCTAAATAACCTTAACAATGGTAAGTATTTTAAAGGGTTTATGGCTATTTGCATTATTCTCCTGCTATAGAATCATTATATAACCAGTGACAAAAAATAATCATCTTAAAATGACAATAATAATGCTTATCGCAACAAGTTCTGTGACAAATTTCTATTTTAGAAATGAATCTAATTTTACTTTTAACGCTAAAAAGAAACTAAGAAGCTACTTTTTTCATCAGTGCTTGATTATGGTGATATATTATACACGCATGCAGCATCTTCTATTCTAACAAGACTTGATTCTGTATATCATGCTTCACAACGGTTTATTACAAATGCAAAATCCCGTACGTGTGTAGTAACAAGCAAACAAAGAAAACAAAGCACAAAGGCAGAACATTTCATAGGCAAGACTTTTCTGCAAAACAGGTAACGTTATTGATGATAATACAGACACTTACTGCACTAACCATAAGGCAAAGTAGCATCAACTTGCACTAAATTCTCAGCTTATGCTAGTTTTGTTGAATAAAATAAGCAAACAATGTTAATAAAATTTGACAACAAGATGCTGCAGTGCTAGAAACGTGTATTACTGTTGGCTAAGTGATCGAGGATTCAGTCACAAACGAATCGCTTCCTCCATTAGAATGAGAAGTGAAAGCAGGAGAGGGGGTGTGTTTCAGGACACGGATTAGATCAAATTTAACACGGAGGGAGGATAATACATTTCTATGCACACAAACACATGCTCTTTAACGGCAATAGACCTGAGTCTGACCAGTTCTGAGGTTTGGTGTTAGTTTGATGATTGTAGTATGAACGGTCTAGGAGAAGATGCATATAGAAATTGGTCTCAGAAGAAAAAGAAAGAAGTTGTTTATGTAGTATAACAGTATGTTGGCTTTCTCAAGCCACCATAATGAGTCTTCCTGGTTAGAAAATGGTAAAATAAAATAAATATTACCTAAATAGCAGGAAGTGCCACACAACCACATGAAGATTATAATTTAAATGCCTTTTTTTATTCTGTCTCCCTAGGCTCAGGTTTCAGGCCATCAATCATCCAATCAGACTTGAACCAGCTCAAAGAAGAACCACTGGATGCTGGTCTTTCATTTTGAGTTACTAACACGCTGTCATACCATGGCTTTGGAGAATGAAGCACATGAGGGTTCAGCACACTTTATAGGTCTACTTATTGACAACAGTATCACACATTAGCAGCTTGTGCAGTGCTCTGAAACTACTAGAAATTCCCTACTGACCACTTACAACACACGTCAACTCCACTGGGTACAACTAAAACTATAGGATCCTTAAGTTACTGTACTTTCATACGAACGTTTGCTTGTTTAGTTTTAAAAATATCCCAATGGATATGAGTCACAGTAGCAGAAAGCAGCAGACGTCCAGTATAGCGTGTCTGTTCATTCCTCTGCGGTATGGGTTTTCTTCTCCTCTTAAAATTACTAGCTTGTTAAAGACTTCACTTTTAAGTTGCATGATGCATCCCAGATTTTCCTCAAGTCCTTTTTTCAAATGGAACTGCCCAAGAGGGCTTACATAGCGCAAATGCAGACGGAAAATGCTTAAGCCAGAACCAAGCTTTCAACATTTGGGAAAGTCCTAAAGCTAAAGCTAGTCACAAAAAAAAACAAAAAAAACATGAGCTTTAGGAGTCATTTTGAGGGGTGATTTTCCCAAAAGGTGTGGAAACAAAATTCCCAAACAGCAACAGTAACTCAAAGAAAAATCAAGAAAATCTGTTGAATCTTTTCCCAAATAAATAAAATGAATTATTTAAATTTCTCTCTATTATATTTAACAAATAACTACATTGTGGTTATAAGTATTATTTGTCTCTGTTATTAAAAGCAGACAACAAATAGAAGTTGATTCTGATGAAATTCCTATGAAATTTGTTGAACATCTGGTTGAACACACACACAAAAAAAAACAACCTTCATTTGTGTTTTAAAGAACAACTATTACATAAAAATCCCCTGAGCTTCTAATGTGCAATCACATGTTAATAATCTAATGTGAAACATGTTGAATCCTTTTGAAATGCATGTCAAACTAATGTCAAACACACGTGGAACGTGAAAACCTTTTAAATGCATGAAAATGCCGTGGAACGGGAAAACCTTTTAAATGCATAAATAAAAACATGTGGAACATTTAAAATGCATGTTAAACACAGAATTCATGTGCAATGCATCTGAAATGCATGTTAAAACATATGAAACGCTTTTGAAACTCATGCTAAAATCATGTGGAACACATTTGAAATGCATGTTAAACACATGGAACACGTGAAACATCTGAAATGCACGTGAAAGTCGCGTGGAACACATCTTAAACACGTTACAAGCAGATCGCACTGAGACTCACAGACTGAGACTTGTTAAACGACAAGTGAAACGTGGAAGCAAGGCTGGGCGATATTGCAAATAAATTATCCCGATATTGTGTTTTATATCACTAAATATTGATAATTATTAAATAATTTTAAAAATACATTTAGAAATATTAGGATTTTTAATCACTTTATTTTAGTTTACCAACATAACTAAGGCAAATAGTTTTAATAGTCAAAAACAAAAATACTTAAACACAATATCTGATCTCTTTATGATAAAATTTTTTAAAAGTGTTAAAGAGATTCTTAAACTTGATAAATTAAATGTTACAAAGAATGTCCAATGGTAAAGGTAGATTAACATCTGTAAGGTGTCTATAATAATGATACAGTAAAACTCAAACTCGGACCCAAACATCATAATTCAAATACATACTGCAACATTAATAGTGAAGTTAGATGACTACATTACCCCCTATGCTAAAAAATATTTCAGATGGGGTGCTAGTGAGATGCAAAAGGAAAGAAACCAAAAAGCCACTCTAACTACACCCTTGCATCTTTTTATTTACAATCTCCTCAATGCTGCTAGCTAAGGCACTCATTTTCGCGTGCATTGTTATTCTGACCTGAAGTGACAAGCGCGAGCGTGTGGTTTCCTTCACCATTTTCAATGCGCCTGTCGCTCGCGGTCCCCTGGCGCCTTTCTGTAACTAGGCGACCATCAACCGTTGTCTCAGAGGATGACAAACAGACAAATCATTTCTGCAGCTCTGATGCAAGTTTACGGAACAAAGTAAAAAGCACTGCAGATGCGCTGTGTTTATCTGAGGTAATTAGTCTGCCGTTAATCACGGCGCGCTCGCAACATTCGGAAGAGTTCAGATGTATTTTAACTAGGGGTGCCTGGAAAATGCATACGTCACATGCACGCCACTTGCACACCATGTGCGCATCACTACCATGTTCATGTCGTGCAAGTCGCGCACCTCCATTGAAAATGACAAACTTACACCCTAAGCTTATTGGCATTGCTTCCAGGGCGTGCGCTCAGCAGCCACATTTTAATAAAACTTTAATGCTTCATACCGAAATTTTTTTTAAACGTTATTAACAAATGGTGTTCGGTCAGTAAATACCAATTTTAAATCGCCTAGCCCTACGTGGAACTCTTCTGAAAAGCATGTTACAAACATGAAAAGCATTTAAATTGCATGTATGAAGAAATCCGAATAGTGTGTGAAATGTGTTGAACACATCCAACACACAAAATGCTGACAAAATGAATATTAAACCGGTTTCACGTTAAAAGCAAGCGAAACCATTTTGGAACATTGTGATCACTTTTTTGTTCCAAAACCACATTTTACATGTATTTACCATGTGATTTTAACATGGGAATGCAAATATGAAGCTCATGTGGTTTTTCTGCAAGTGAAAATCTGGGTTTGGAATGACAGAGGAGTCGGTAAATAATGACAACTTTAATTCTCACGGGAACTAACCCTTCAAGTAACACAAATGATGAATGATAAAAAGCAGAATATCCTTTCTTTCAAAAACAAGATTTGTGCATCACATGGAAACGCATAACCTCGAGATAAACCTCTCCTATCAGTCATTAAAGACACACATGAAGTGGTCCAATCAGAAAGATGGGTGGCCCGATACAGGCACTCGAGGAAAGCCTACAGTCATTTGTGGATTTACAACCAACATAAGGCTCTACTTAAGAGGGCCGGAAAAATGTCACCTTTCTGACCTGTCTAAGCTCAGGCCTAAGCCACGCTGCGCCCCTTTGACTGCCATCACTTCACGCTCATCGACTGCGCACCGCCCAGAATGGAAAGGCCTGTGTCGGTCATTGTCTGTTTCACATCTCCTGAACAAGCGCTGGGTGGTTATTTGATTAAGCCATTCCAGCAGGAACACTCGGGTTACACAAAATATTAGCCTTCAGCAGAACACGCTCGGGGACAGAACAGTCAAACTCAATGAAGGGCTGACTTTATCAGCTCGGTTTACAGGATTAGACACAAAATGGCTGACTATTGTGTTTGCCCACGCTCAAGGTGACCAGAGGAAAGCAGATTCACGATTAAAATACGTCATAAATGCTTCTGATTGCTTTTCAGATCTCTTCCTTAGTCAGCAGTGCACTCAAAAGCAAGAGTCATTAGGGTAGTTGACAAACAGGCAGTATTTTTTTTTTTGTAAAGATTGTAAAAATGTAACAAAAATGTTTTATGGGGTGACAGCCAAAATTAAGACAAAACAACTCTTTATAAAGGGAGGATAATGATTCCTTTCAGCTTATCCAAGAAATTGGATAGAATGTAAAGTCATGGTGGAGTGGAAAAAGAATTAATATTGTGTAGGACTCCCATGAGCTTGGAGGACTGCGTCTATACATCTCTGCAATGACTCAAATAACTTATTGATAAAGTCATCTGGAACGGCAATGAAAGCGTTCTTGCAGGACTCTCAGAGTTCATCAAGATTCTTTGGATTCATCTTCAATGCCTCCCTCTATATTACACCAGACATGCTCAATAATGTTAATGTCTGGTGACTGGGCTGGCCAATCCTGGAGCAACTTGACCTTCTTTGCTTTCAGGAACTTTGATGTGGAGGCTGAAGAATGATGAGCGCTATCCTGCTGGAGAATTTGCCCTCTCCTGTGGTTTTTAATGTAATGGGCAGCACAAATGTCTTGATATCTCAGGCTGTTGACGTTGACATCCACTCTGCAGATCTCTCGCACACACCCATACCGAATGTAATCTCAAACCATGATTTTTCCTTCACCAAACTTGACTGATTTCTATGAGAATCTTGGGTCCATGTGGGTTCCACCAGAAAGTTCTTCTGCAGTATTTGTGATGATTGGGATGCCGTTCAACAGATGATTCATCAGAAAAATCTTCCTTCTGCCACTTTTCCAAATGATCAACTAGAAGTTATTATTTGTTGCTCTTGCAACTGAGATGGACAACAAGACTTTTGTCAGGTAGTGTAGTATACTTAAAAATAATATTAAAATAATGAACCTAAATTCTACAACCTATTTTTTATTACCACAACCTATGTTTATTAAGTGTCATTTATTTCTTTATTTTTAAATTGTTTGCTTCTCAATGCATGTGCAGAATCTACATATGTCATTTCAGATTAGTCAAATCATTTTAAAAATACCTCAGGTTTTCTCAAAATATATTAAAAGAATTATAGTCAAATGTGTAAGGTGTTTCGGTAATGTGAAAAAAACGATTAAAATAAAACCCCCTGTTAATTCATTCATTTTCTTTTCGGCTTAGCCCCTTTATTAATCTGGGGTCGCAGATTTAGTTTTTTACTATAAGCAAAATAAAACAAAATTTTAAATTCATGTTTGAAGTTTTCGTCAGAATCACTTTTATAAAGTAATATACAAATAGCGTGAAAGCGATTCATCTCCATTTTTGGATACTTGTATACATATTCATATAGCGTAATATGTAATATTATATGTGATGATGACAAGAAAACATGCCTTTGTGCCTTATGTAGTCTGATTCACAAATGATTTTAATGAATCACTCAAAAACACTCATGCACTCTGGTTTCACTGAACTGAAGCAGCAGGGATGAATCATTCACCGAACAAACTCACTGAATCCAGCAAAGCTGTTCATGAATCAGAATCTGACTAAGAAAGTTTTTCAGTATGTTTGACTTACAATAAGCTATTTTGAATATGAAAAGTAAAGAAATATTATATACTGTAATAGTATAATAATTTACTCCACCTCAGGCCATCCTCGGTGTACCTGCTTTTCAAGTGAAATAACAACATACTCGGTCTCTTCCCAGCTTTATAATGGTAATAATGGTGTTTTTGAAGCAACAAAAACAGCATCCATGCTCTACAATAAAATGAATCCATACTTTAGTAGGTTAATGAATGCCTTCTGATGCAAAGCAACAGACCTATTAGGTAAACACTTTCCCATTTAACACATTATTAATAAATTAAAACTAATTCAAACTAAATTTACAATACAAGCTATTATATACTTTAAAGGCTATAATTAACAGCAGAGCTCAAACTACTACATTTAATTGCTATTTATTATTTTGATATAACAATTACCACTCAAATAAAAAAAACTGACATTGTATTAATTGCACACAAGGCGATTTTTAAATTATGCTTAAATCTATACACAATATGTTTTCACGTCAATTCATTGCTGAAATAACAAAAATGATTTGGTGATTTTTATAACTTGATACACTGTAAATATAAGTAAAGGGATAATTCACCCAAAAATAAATTTAGTCAAGTGGATCCAAACCCTTATAAGATCGATAAGAATTTTCCGTTTTTATCCCTTTAATGAACAGTATCCGAGACTTTGTGTTTGCTTTGTGTTCTCAGAGTCTGACAACTTTGATGTTGGAATGTTGATGTTTGAAATAAACTGTTAATGTAAATTACTTTGTTATTTTACTACTTTTTTCTAATCCATCCATCAATCCAGACAGATATGGGACATTCTACCAGAAATGTCCATTATCTGTCCCTGAAATAAAAACAAATACAGTGAATTTCACCCCAAAAAAAGGTCTAAAATGGACTGATGGTTGATTTCTGCGAGTTGTTTTGTAAAGGAATATGTCCTTCATTTAGTTCTCAGATTTTTGTGCTTTATTAAAAACACTTTACTAATGTACAAACCCTGTCATTGTCCTTGTCCTCATCCCAATTGAACCTACAGCTTAATAGTTTTCTTATGTTATTTAAAGGGCACCTTTGGTGAAAAATCTACTTTTCAAGCTTTTTGGACAGATATACGTGTAGGTATAGCGTATAGACTGTCATATTGGGGTGATATAAACACACCCAGTCCTTTTTTTTTTTTCAATTTAACACAAAAACGGTGGACCAATTTCCATTCCAGAAAATGCCTCTAGTAAATAATACATCAATATTTTATATAGTTTGCATGCATTGCACCTGCCCGAAAGCAGCTGAGTCACTGCAGCAGAGACGGCAAGAAAAAAAACACAGCGATGCATCACGGGGCTGAGAGAAAAAACAAAAAACAGCACAGCTCAGGAATCTGCCAACACACACCAGCAAAATACAATCCTGCTATCAGGGCAACAAACACCTTTCATTCTGCACCCACACGAGAGCCAATACAGTCATCAGCAGAGATTTATGTCACAATATTCATGACAAATTCTTCAAGCATGACTTTCCAATAATTGAAAAAACTGCAAAGAACAGCGACTTTCTTTCAGATCTTAAAACTAGAAATGCACTTTGAAAAAAATATTGTGAATAAAATCATTTAAAGTTTTTATCCTTTAGATAACGTGATCACATCATGTCATAATTACCATCATTTCGAAATGACAGCATCACATCCTTGTACTCAGAATTATGCAATTCTTTGGGAAAAACACTCAATGATAAAACAAATGCCTATATAAATGTGTGTTAGTCATGTGGTACAGCGGTCATTGGTACAAATAGGAGCTCCCAGAAAACTGGTTGCAAGATATTAGTTTTGAGAACATTCATTTTTACTAGTTGGATTCTCCTAAGTACAATATGACCTGAATTCACATTTTATTCATTCAGGAGTATATATGACCTTTTAAAACTGTAAAACAAATTCAGAATTGTCAGTTTTAACTGGTTTGGCACTGTTTTGCTTGATAACCTATGAGACTAAAATATTTTTGGATGGATGAACAGATGGATGGATGGACGGTATAATGAAGTGACGGATGGACGGACAGATGGATGGATGGATGGACGGATGGAATAATGAAATGATAGATAGATGGATAGATAGATAAGTATAATGAAGTGATAGATAGATAGATAAGTAAATAAATAGACGAATGGACGATGGATAGACATAGTATAATGAAGTGATAGCTGGATGGACGGACGGACAGACAGATGGTATAATGAAGAGACGGACGGACGGACGGATAGTATAATGAAGTTATGGATGGATGGATGAGTAAATAAATAGATGGACGATGGGTGGATGGATATATAGTATAATGAAGTGACGGATGGACGGACGATGGATAGATGGATGGAATAATGAAATGATAGATAGATGGATAGATAGATAAGTATAATGAAGTGATAGATAGATAAGTAAATAAATAGACGAATGGACGATGGATAGACATAGTATAATGAAGTGATAGCTGGATGGATGGATGGACGGACGGACAGACAGATGGTATAATGAAGTGATAGATAGACAGACAGACAGACAGACAGACAGACAGATGGACGGATGGATGGATGGATGGATGGATTGTATAATGAAGTGATAGCTAGATAGATGCATAGGTAGATGGATATATGGATGGATGGGTGGATGGATAGATAGTATAATGAAGTGATGGATGGATGGATGGATGAGTGAGTAAATAAATAGATGAACGATGGGTGGATGGATAGTATAATGAAGTGATGGATGGATGGAGGAGTAAATAAATAGATGGACGATGGATGGATCGACGAAGAGTATAATGAAGGGATAGATAGATAGATAGATAGATAGATAGATAGATAGATAGATAGATAGATAGATAGATAGATAGATAGATAGATAGATAGATAGATAGATAGATAGATAGATAGATAGATAGATAGATAGATAGATAGATAGATAGATAGATAGATAGATAGTAAATTGGCCTTTTCAAAGCTCACTAAAACAGCAAAAATACAGCAAATACTGTGGTTGTGTGAAATAATACTACTACTTAAAAAGAACCATTATGGTTTTAAATATATTTGAAAGCATCAGTTGCTATTGTCACATAATACATCAAAAAAACAATCATTCAAATAAGTTGATTTGCTGCTCAAGAAACATTCGTCATTATTATTATTATTATAATTAACGTTGAAGATTGCTACATAATCTTTGCATGGAAACAGAGTTTTAGAATTCAAAAGAGCAGCATTTACTCATAATAGTTTTTTTATTAATTGATTAATAAAATAAAGTCTTACTGATCTCAAACTTCTCAACTTGAATTACGTGACACTGCAAAAGCACACTAAGTATCGTTTCATCTTACATAAACTCTGCATTATTTAACAACAATTAAATGTTCCTTATAATCCGAAGATGGAGCAATTAACAGCAAATCTGGTGATCTCATCATAATCCTTGTTGACTAAAACAATCTTCAAGCACCTTCCGGCAGGTATGAGGTCACAGACAGGTGTGCTAAAAACCCAATAAACATGTAACCCGCTTAAAGCAGCAGACCACTAAAAAACTCTTCAGTCAACAGTAAGTCAGCTGTGGTGTCTTCTGTGGTTTCCTGACATCCAGGTGTTTCTTCAACGGAGGCGCAGTGAATCAGCTCTCATTACCCTGTTAAAAGGGCAAAGAGAGGCTGACGCCCCCCCGGATGACTCACTATGAGTCACAGTCCTTTGGATGACAGATTCATATTGTAAAAATCACTGTGGGGCCTTTCAATTATAGCAGGGCCCCCCAAAAAACAGGGTTACGGCACGCAGAGAGCATGCCTCAAGGAATCTGTCTATCGCTCAAAGCCCATGAGTCACAGAGAAGTGGCCGCTGACTGTGATTCTGTCAAACCTGCATTAATGCTGCTGTATGTAAGTTCACTGAGGTCTAGAAATGATTTAGTGGTCTATGTAACTATATCAGGGTTTCAACTGTAAGTCAAATGTTAAATTAGATTATCTTTTTGACTAAAGAGTTAAATCTTCATGACCTATCTACCTTATTTTTCACATCGCAGCAATTGAAATGTGTCGAGATATCTGATCTCGTTCGCTTTCATTCACTTTTAGGAAAATAAACTTTTTTTAATGTCGTCTTGACTTGTTTTAGTTATATTATTATTTGTTTAATATGTTTGATTGCCAGATTACAATCTTAAAGGATTAAAATGGCACGGAATAACCATAATAGGCAAAATATGTGAAATAATGTGAAAAAACATGATATAGACAAAAAAGGTCAAATATACTTATTTATTTTCATTTTTTGTAATTAATTAATGGCATACGAGTAGCATTTTCTACATTCATGGTAACATAATAAATATTTCAATATTTAATTTACAATCATAACTGCTTTTTAATAAATATTAAGCATCATAACAATAAAACTGATAGAAAGTTCAATTTAGTCAGGGATTAATGTGAAAGTATTCCAGGAGACAATTTTTAAATATTTCCCTTAAAATGTTTTCAAAAAAAAAAAAAAACGCTCTCTAATAGGTTAAAAATATACATTATATTAAAATATATTTTACAGTCAAAATATTCTTACAAAAGCCACAAATTGGATCAAAGTATTTAAATAAAATCTAAGTAAAATTTAAAATGACAAATAAAAATCTCTGATATTCCGCAACTTGGACCAAAAACAATATAACAATATAACTGACTTTTAATGTCAGGAATAAAGCTCTTATATTTCAGAAATTTCTTGACCTGTGGGAACCCTGGTCTATAAGTTCGCAGCATGTTTCTGCTATAACATAAATAATACATTTCAATTTTTTAATTCTGACTTTTTCTTGCAGTTTACAGACTGCGGGCCGTATCATACACCCGGCGCAATAAGGCACATGTTTTGCACGATTTGTTGCAATTTTCAGACCAGTGTAACCCTAATTTTCACATTTTGCGCTACGTTGTTTAAATGGCAAATCTTTGGCAAAACTTTGTGGACTCATGGGTGTGCCGGTCTTGAAAGGAGGTGTGTTAAGGTGCATTGGCGCATTTCTATTTTGAGGAACTGAAAAACACTGTGCCATTGACCAACTAAAAGTAGGTCTAAAGTCTAGCGCTGAGCACGTTAGTTATGTCCAAATGCTATACACATTGCTTAATACACACAGGATGTACAGCAACACAAAAATATCTTTACATATGAAAAAAATTAAAGGATTAAAATGTTACAAATATTATTATTATCTACATAAAGATAACAATCACTCAATCCATTTCTTCATCTCGGGGGGCTTTTTCAGTTTACTAATGAAACTTGCTTTGGTATAACGATATTATTATTATCAGTATTATTTATTATATGCATATTTATATTTGTTTTAATAAAAACAAGCTTAGATTTGTCCACCTGTCGGGTTTCGAACCATATAGGACATAGTTCGTGTGTTTGGATATAATTCAGTTTTTTGACCACACTTCGTTATTATTGTTCTAATTTTCTGGAAATTAGAACTGAATTTAGAAATAGTTTTAAAAAAAATCTTTGCGCTTAAACTAAATTAAATATGTAGGCTCATGGATGTCTTCAGTGGAGTGTGTACAACACCATTTCCTTATCCAAGAAAGTAAAGGAGTAAAGTAAAGAGTAAAAGTAAAGTAAAGAGGCCAACTGGAGGAGGCTCATTCTTTATCCTTGCGCAGCAGATGGTCTGTTTAATGGTTTTCTGGCTAGTGAAGTGTTCCGTTTTTTCCACTTATAAAATCCACTATGTACATAGCAAATGTGCCATGGCACGACGCAAGACTCTGATTGGTTTAATGCAAGTTACACTCAAAACACAACAATAACTCATTAAAAGAATAAGCACAACCCTGTTAGACCATGCGCACAGGGGCACAGAGCATACTTTTCCATCCTTAAAATAGCAAAAGCAGATTCGGACACACCCTGAATGCTTTTGCGCATGAGCTTTAGACTTTGCGCCTAGATCGTTAAAATAGAGCCCTCTCTCGCAATTCGGACTTTATTCACAGAATTGTGTTTTACATCTGTAAATTGTACATTTATATTGCTGGATAAATTTAAAATCTGTGAGAAATAAAACAAATGTGAGAAAAATGTTCAGACTTGAAAAACAAAACTCAAAAAAATGCAGGAACCACAAAAATTCACAACTGCAAAAAATCATATTAGTAGTAAAAAAACGGACAGCAAGATTAAAATAAAAATCACTATTCACAATTGGAAAAGCAATAATGTAGTCAGAATTCTGAGATAAAAAGTTCCTATTACTATCTATTTTGTAATTCTGTGGCAAAAAAAAAAGAAATAAAAAAATTAAATAAAGTTATTTATTCGAGAAATCAATACATAAAATAAACACTTCTTTATTTACTTTAGTTTTGTTAAATGCATTCGAACTGGAAATGTCTTTCTAGGTTTATAAACCTTAATGGATCACTAAATAATTGACAGCCTGAAGAAGAATTCAACTGTAAATATAAAAAAAGCACTTATTAAAAAAGTCATAAACTAAAGTGAAAAGAAATCACTTGTTTAGCTTATACAAGCCATTAGCATCCACAAACACTGAAGGCCTCATCACTACACAGCATCTCCATCACTACACAACATCTCCATTCACCTCAGCCTGTTGTTACTGAACTCAAAGACATCTTCAAGTCTGAGCACACTTAACAGTGCGCTTTGTACGCTCTCTCCAGGGGCCAACGTGAGATAGCGCTGACATTTTGTCCCCAAAAAGCCTCACTTACAGGCTCATCCAGTCAAAAAGCATCCCACGGGGAGGACGATGAGCACAGAGATTGAGTCTCTATCAGCCCATTACACTTGACCCTTAGTCCTGAACCCAGAGTCTTGCTTACAGCACCTTAGACTTTTGCAGAGGCTCGTGGGAAGGCATACTGTACTGGAGGTGGGCTCATATGTACACTAAACAAACAAGCAGGACAAAGGACGAGGTCTTATGTAAGCTGGACTGGAATTTGTGCGCATGTTTTGGATGGGGAGAACAAGCGTGTTCATTGTGGGATGTTTGACTGTGGGATTGTGGGTATGAGTTTACCTTCGTCCTGTGTGCCGTCCGATTCCTCCAACACCAGGCTGTTCATGCAATTAATTTCCCAATCCTGAAGGTCTGTGCTCCAGAGTGCCGGGATCAGCACAGGATGGTGACAGCTGGACGCCATACCATTGAATATACACAAAACATTTAAATTAGTTTCACAAATGTAGAGTACGAAACAACCACATGACGTTTTCTTACATGTATACACTTATTATTAACCAGTTATGTATGGAATAAAAATCGCTGTCATAAATATTTCGTGCGTAAATAAAATTCACGCATCCGTAATTATAAAATCGTAAAGGAAATCGGAACGTACTCGTAATTTTACGAGGGTACAATTCCAAAATCTGCGATTAGAACAGACACAGATACGACATTTTCTTTGACTGATTGTATATGACTGATAAATTTACGATGGGTGTACTTTACAAACACAAAATACAGTTTCACCACAGACACGAAGCCCGGATTACGAGTACGAATCAAACAGAGACACTTCACTGTCAAAATTACATCACCGCTGTCACAGGCATTAATAAACAAGCGAGAGTCATCGATAACAAGGGCATGCCTGCTGGGCACTCAAGCTCCCCACACACAGTCTCAGGTAAGATTTTTGCTATTCCATCTTTGAGAAATGTCCGTCATGAGCTGTAATAAAGGTTAAGACTTAATAAGGTCCATTTTTGCTGTGTTTCTTGGACATTTTACAGAATCAAAATTAAGAACTGGCCGAGGATAGAGGTCTAGCATAAAGTTAGATAACATTACAGGCAGCGAGCGCAGAGTCTCTCAGTGAATCACTTAACGATGTTCAACTATAACATGACATCTGTTGATTAAGAAACCTTTTTTAACTGTTTAAGTAACTCACAAACACCCTATAAGATCACCAGAGAACACAAACTAAATTAGACAGAATTATCCAGTATAGGAAGATAAAACAAAGAAAAGTTTTACTCTTATCAATTAATTAACTTTAAATAAACCAGAATAAGTAAAATATAATGTGGTAATTAAACAATCACCAATATAGAACACACACACACGGAAAGAGAGAAACACACAGAATAGTATAAGGCTAAATAGTAAAATAAATGTTTATGGTAATAATTTATTAATTATAATGATGCAATATAATGTAACTAATAGTTTAATCAAGTAATTTAACAAACAAATAATAACAAATAACATAACATTTTTATTATTAGTTACTAATACCTTACTTTGTACAAATTTAAAAATATCTATATATGAAATATACATACATACATACATACATTGAAATAATAAAAGAAAAACGCCACGAAAGAGTTAAAGACTTTCAGAAAAAGGAAAAATAAAAATAAAAATAGTGTGAGACTGATGATTTCAGCCAGAGGAGAGAATAACATCAAATTTACTCTCAGCCCCATAGACACTGGATTACAAGCACCCCGCATAAGCGGTAATTCGTTTTTTGTAATTTTACACAAAGATGATATAACATTCATAGATGCATATAAATGTTCATATGATTTAAAAAAAAAAAAAATCTGAATATTAAAAACGTTCAAGGATTTAAGATTATGATGGCCATTAAACGTGTCATAACAGTCTTGTGAAAAGGTACCATTATTTATTTAACTTTGCTTAAGATAATAGTATAATAATGTAGTTATAATGTAATGTTTTTAAAGCAGAGTTAAATACTTAAATATAACCATCTACATATTAAAAAAAGAACATACAATAAATTATATATTTGGTTCTCGAATCTGATTGTCTGATAGCTGTGCGATATTCTGTAATATCAGCACTTGTACAGCCTCTTCACCCTTGTGTATTACTAAGCCCACCTAGAGTGACAGCAGATGAATAAACTCACTACTGTTTGACAAATATCTCAGCTGTTGGACAATATAATGTACTTCTCAGGATTTTTTAGGTGAGAATATAGTTATTTTGGTTGCAATTGTGCAGTTTATTTTTAAGGACAGTGCATATTTTAAAATATTTATAAATTTCGGAGATTCGGCACGTCGGCGACCATTAGCATGCAAAGCAAAGAAATTGAAGATTGACGCTCCAAGATGCTGACAGAGACCGCATAATAAGTCCTTAGAGGAAAAAATTAAAAAACAGATGATCAAATTATTATAGAACAGATAAGTGACGCTCTAACTCAATCTTTCTCTTTTGCATTTTGTAGTGCTGTATATATACCATGGTAATCTGGTAGTTTGCGCTTTGCTTTTTCAGGGTTAATTATTGTGAAATCCCGATTGTAACAGAGAAATACTGGGAAATCTCTGTAAACTGATGGCATATCATGCCGTTCAACCTTATAATTTTAAAATGTCAGCAAAATCACCTGTTTTGTCATCACTTAAGACATTACGCTAGAGAATCATTCAAGTACTAGCTCTAAAGTGACGTTGGTAAATTAGCAACGGTTTCTGCTATTCTGACATCAGCTGCAAATGTGAATGGCGGAGGAAAGTAGATTTTATTTTTTATACAGAGGATTACGCCGTTGAACTGCTGTATAAAAGTGCAATATCACACTCGTAGCAGTGCGATATTGGTCAGCGGCCTCGAGTCAATGCATGCCTCCCACCAGTGCCGATATACACCCATATTGCTGTGATACTGCTCATATATACATGTATATGAACCATTTTGAGGGATGTAAACAAAAACAATGGTTCCAAATTTTTTCCTGTTTTACATTTTTAATTTCTATAGCTTCCGAGAATCCAAAAAGAGTCACTTATTGATAAATAATGTTATGACAGCGGTTTTGACATTAAGTTATGATTGAATTGCCTCTATTTACAGTTATGAAATAGTTTGATAACAAGCAGAAAATGTTCATGGGCCAATGACATGACCACATTGAAATGGTCTATATATAATTATGCATTCACACACAAACAGAAATACTTAGTTGTTATAATACAGTACAAAATTTTATTGTCTATGTACTATATAATAATAATTGTAATGTATTACATTACTTAATATAGTGAATGTAATAAAGTCTGTATCATATTGTTTCATATCTTATATCATACATCACATATCATATTTCACATATATCATATCATTTATTTAATGTCAGCTTGCATGTCTTCATGGCAAAAACAACTAAGAATAATTCAAATATATTATATAAAAACCAAACAATTGTATTCACTTCAGTATATTTCCATCAATGTGTAATAAGTATAGTCAATTTTATATTGCTTAACTACATTTTTTTTATGATAATAAAGTGTATTTACATATCATTTTTATATTTACATAATTTTAGCTTTGTGACGCTGTGTTGTACATTCACAGACTTTTTTAAAATAATATTTGGACAATTTACAAAGTCAAATGACAAGGTCAAGACCAATTATTTTTATAGACAATGACAAAAAAATAAACATTAAGTATCATAAACTGTATATTATCCACAGAATTTGTCATTTAATTTATAACAGATATTAAAACAATTTTAAATTGTCCAGAATATATATGGACATTTTACTTTAAATCGGGATGACAACGTAAGTGCCACTTGAGAAAACTATAATATATTATTTGTAATTCCAAATAATTTAAGGATTTATAAACATATATATAAAAAATACAATACTTTAAATCATCATATTTGAAAATTTGACATTGGCCAAAAAGGAAGGCCTTTTTATAAATGGTTTTGTAACATTATTGCCTGCTTTTAATCAATTTGGTCAAAAATTTGCTTTGAACCGCAGCCAGCAAACTAAAACTGAAAACGTCACAGTTTAAAAAAAACAAAACATCACTCAATCTCTTCTTTCTCTTACTATTAAAAGCCAACCGTGTCCCTGTGCCCGTCTGTGTTTAACGTCACTGAGTTACGTAAGCCTTGAAGTGGCCTTGTCAGTGAAAAAAAAAAAAAAGCGCACACAAACGGTCTGTCAAGGCTTTTCAGTGGGTAACACATCAACAGGACTGAATGGCAAGAGGAGCGGATGAGTTTTGTCCCTCTTCTGAAGGACTGGCATTGTCTAACAGCATCACAGTGGACAGTAAAGAGCCAGACTGCTCTGACGTCAAACTGAGGCTCCCTGATTTAAAGATTACATAAGAACAACTCCGCATGAGATGCAGAAATTACAGCACAGACTCAGTCATGCTGGATGGAGCAAAAAAATAATAATAATAATAAAAATTACTACTTGTGCTTGAAGGAAATGTCAAGTTCACAATGGTTAGTTTAGTTCATTTCTAAAAGATTTTTGTAAAATAATTTAAGTTTAAATACGTCTCATAGTTTTTCACAAAAATTAATAAGTATTATTCAAATAAAAAATGTGCACAATTACAATGTTAAAGCAGTTACTTCTTTGTGTTTTTCAAAGATGTCCAATTTGTGAATTCTTCAAGGGTTGAAAAACCTTATTTTGCTTCATCTCTGTATGATTTTGTATAATAATTTCAGTTTCAAACATTCCTGACAGTTTGTCACAGCAGGTGAAAACACTTACAAATAGTTAATTTTGCAAAGGTTTAAAACTCTTTTGCTTTATTACTTAATGATTTTACAAACATTTTAAAGTATTTTGGACTGTCACTCATCCCAGCTGAATTAATTGCTTAACTAATACATGTAAAAATGATACAAATGTTAAATTTACAAAGGTATAAAGCTTTCTTTTACTTTATTTCAATATTTTGAAAAAAATAAAATAAAAAAATGTAAAGTTTACATTAAGAACCCTTCCTACTATTAATCTCTTTATGATCTTGTGAATGTTCCTAAAACATTTAAATGAATGCAATGTAACATTTCAAAGGTATATATATATATATATATATATATATATATATATATATATATATATATATATATTATAGGTGGGCATAGATTCATTTTTTTAATCTAGATTAATCTCCCTGTAATCTTGGAATTAATCTAGATTAAAATGGCTCATTTGAATTCTGCCGAAGGCATTCAGAATATGTGTGCTACCCAAATAGTGGCTGAAAGTAAGTCTTTGAGAACGGGTTTCTCAAGCCAGGTGTTGCATTAGACCAGGGGCTCATCTCCTGTTTCCAAATTGCATCACAAACTGCTTGAGAAACTGTTCTATGAAAATTCGTGATGAAAATTAATTATGTTCAATAGGATGTACTTATGTTTACTAACTATTTATTCAGTTAAACATGAATTTTGAACTGGCCTACATATACATACATAATCGCTTTAAACAAATTAACTGAGAATAAACATAAAAGGTTATTAGTGCTATATAATAGTATATAAAGTTGATATCAGTTTTCTTTTTGAAAAAAATATTTCTCAAATGATGTTTAACAGAGCAAGGAAATGTTAACTGCATGTCTGATAATTAATTTTTTTCTGGAAAAAAAAGTCTTGTTTTATTTCGGCTAGAATAAAAGCAGTTTTTAATTTTTAAAAAGCATTTTACGGTCAAAATTATTAGCCCCTTTAAGCTATATTTTTTTCGATAGTCTACAGAACAAACCATTGTTATAAAATAACTTGCCTAATTACCCTATCCTGCTAGTTAACCTAATTAACCTAGTGAAGCCTTTAAATGTCCCTTTAAGCTGTATAGAAGTGTCTTTAAAAATATCTAGTCAAATATTATTTACTGTCATCATGGCAAAGATAAAATAAATCAGTTATTAAAAATGAGTTATTAAAACTATTATGTTTAGAAGTGTTTTGAAAACAATCTTCTCTCGGTTAAACAGAAATTGAGGAAAAAAATAAACGGGGGCAATTAGCTCTGACCTCAACTGTATATATGAAGAGTATATTTATATAAAAAAAATTCTCCTAAAATTTGCATTTTTCATAGGCTCCCATGTTTTGATTGAGTAATTTCACTTTTATGGCAAAGAACAGATAATCACTTTAAACATGAAATAACTGAACACAAACATAAAAGATTAATAGTGTTATATAATAGTATCTATGCTCCTCTGATTTACTACATTTTAAATCTGGTCTTTTTTTTAATACATTTAATTAAAAAGTTGATCTGCTTACTGTTAGGGCTGCTCGATTATGGAAAAAATCATAATCACGATTATTTTGGTCATAATTGTAATCACGATTATTCAAAACGATTATCAGTTGAAGTAAAAAAAAATAAATTAAAAAAAAAAAAAAAAAAAAAAAAAAAAAAAAAAAAAAAATCGCCCTCCTGTGATATATATTTTATATATTATGTTTAACAAAGGAATTTTTAACAGTATTTCTTATAATATTTTTTCATCTGGAGAAAGGCTTATTTGTTGTATTTCGGCTAGAATAAAAGCAGTTTTTATAACTTTGAGACCTATTTTAAGGTCAATATTATTAGCGCCTTTAAACAATATATATTTTTGATTGTCTGCAGAAACTACTGTTATACAATGACTTGCCTAATTCCTCTAATTAAGGCTTTGAATGTCCCTTTAAGCTGAATACTAGTATCTTGAAAATATCTAGTAAAATATAATGTACTTTACATCATAGCAAAGATAAAAGAAATCAGTTATTAGAAAAGAGTTATTATATCTGTTATGTTTAAAAATGGGTTGAAAATAAATCTTTGCATTAAACAGAAATTGGGGGAAAAGGTCGCTAATATTCAGGAGGACTAATAAATCTGACTTTAACTGTATATATGCACAATAATTTCCTCCCTGTAAATAAAGAAAGGGAAAAAAATTATATAGAATAAATATATGAAACAAACTGTGCTTTAAGCATCTTTACTGTAAGAAAAAAGAGCAGTGAGGGATTTTCTGCATTTGTTGTTTGATTCATAATAAAAACAGGCGGCAGCAGGAATATTGCCCTGTCACTTTAAAAATAGTGCGGCTCTGATATGGGTTCACTTTCACATGTCTTTTGATTCTCAACTTGTTTGTTTATTACACAAATGAGGGTTAATATGAATATTTACTAAACACCGCGCTCTGACATTCATGTTTATTCATGTTTAGTTAATATGAATATTTAATAAACACAGCGTTCTGACACAAATGTGCAAGTATTTGACCATTAAAGCGCTCGCATTAAGATGGCGTTAGATGTGTGTGCTCCGCTCGTCTCCGAGGCTAAGTGCGCACACACACACAGAAGCATGCGGTCTCGTTCACGCTTTTAAACATCAATGATTTGAATGTTTATCAATGAATGATGCGCATCCCGTGCTGAAAAAGTTACATTACAGTACATGCTTTTAGTGATGTTCACGTGGAACTGAGCTTTGCAGAGCAACAAATGTGTACAACTGGAAAGGGGGCGGTATATGATGCAATAATCGTTTATCTCGATTAATGCTTTTTCATAATCGTTAGAAGCCAAAATCGAAATCGGATTTTAGATTAATTGCACAGCCCTACTTACTGTCTTGCATTTTAATACCCAAGATATTAGTGATTCTGGTCTTTTCCCAACTTCACTTGGAAGTTTTATGGACCGGTCACACTGAATGTGCTTTTTCAGTTCTGAAAACATATTTTAATTACTTTAGAAAAGAGCAGTGTGCTGTGTTTTGTATGTTGCTAGGCAACCACTTTATCAATGCTCGGTGTTAAAGTGTGTAACATTGAGAAGAGTTGCAAAACACCAGCTGTCAATAGAAAACCATTTAAAATGGCAGCTCTCTATGCAAAAGAATGCACTCGGTGTAATTAAGGCCTATGATGGGTTTCAGAAACGTGAAGGGATAGTTCACCTAAAAATTTAAATGTCCTCAAACTCCTGTGGTTCTAAACATTTATAAATTCCTTTCTTCTGGTAAACAAACCAAGACATTTTAAAAAATGTTAATGACAAAATCAGTCAGTGGGTGTTTTTTCCAAAATTCTTTAATATTTTTGCATTGTGTTCAACAGAAGAAAGAAACTCAACCAGTTTTGGAAAAGGTGAGTAAATGATGGCAGATTTAGAATTTTGGGGTATACAAACCCATCAAAGATTGCTATGAACCATCTTAGCTTGTACTCTTAAATTGATTTTAAACGTTAAGGCAAAACTACTCATTTGTTCTCCTTTACTCCTCTTTGTTTTCTTTCAGTTCCCTCTTTGGCCTCTTAAGGCGAGTGCTTGGTTCTCAGACGGCTCATTTCTCTGCCCAGTAAAACCCTGATACTGTGAATCAGAGCGGGGCATTTAGGCTTGACCTTGTCGGTAGTGCCGTGGTGCCAGGCGAGCAACGTGAACCCGTTCCCTGATGTGTAGGAGCTTTGTGCTGACTGCCATCTGCATGTCAATGCCAAATATCCCCTTTGAAACTGGCAAATAGCTTCGTTTGCCCTTATAATCCTGTAAAGTGGCTGACAAAGCGCATGGGCAGAAGCGTCTCTCGCCAAGCCACAGCAAATATCGTTTTTGAATGCGAACCGAAAACCGTTCGCAAACACGAGTGTTATTTATGCACACGCTTATAAAAGGAATCAGGTTTGCATTCTGTCAAAGGATTCTTTACACAGAGTATTGTATATACAGCGGCCTTAGAAACTATTTAACAACTTGACAATATAGCCTGTCTTTATATGTCTGAGTACAGCTTGAGTAATTCAAGTGGAACTCATGGGCACATCACCATAGCAACTGTTACATCAGCACATAAACATATCTGCTATCAAATCCCATACATTTATGTTTGACGTCTGTCGACATGAAAAGCATTGATGTTTGCTCAGATATTTTCTAGAAATGCAAATTAAGTTTAGCAAATTTATTTTTATACTGTACATTATATTGTATTAAACTAATAAAATCATGTAAAAATAGAATAGAGAAACGGAGAATGTTTAAGACCGCTGACTTTATTTATAGTTTTAAGCGCAGTTTTTTCAGATATTTTAGCTGTATCTCATTTCAGAGGCTGCATCCTCCAAGGGACACATTCAAAGGGCGCTGTGTCATCGAAGAGTCTCATTTTAAAAGATTTGAAGGCACCTCCAAATGCATCCTTCGTTTCAGAGGTAATGAAGGATACAACCGGTGGATCATTTGCAACCTCGATAATCCCAAGATTCATTGCACGCTGATAAAAGCCGGACGTTTTTAAACCAAAACTTTAGATTTAAATGTATGACAGTTTTAAATGTGTGAACTAGGTTTTTTTTCACTTGGATATCTCAACATGTTAATAAACAAAAGAGTATAAATGGTCTTATTAAAAAGTGATTTGATAGACAGTTCACATTTTTATGTGTACATGTATGGACTTGTGTAAATCTCTTTTTGCCTTCAGATCGCTTAAAATAAGTTTTAAAATCCCTTTGAAAAAAGTCATTACAAATGTAATTTACGTTTCGGTTGCTAGGTGATGAGATCTGTCCTCTGTAGGCTAGATCGTCTCATTTCAAAACGCTTGGTTCGGCCTGTGTGGACTTCGAAGGACTCACCTTGAAGTCTGCATCCTTCAGAGGATGCAGCCTCTGAAATGAGACAGCTTTAGATACACTTTTAGGCAACACGATACCCATGTTTTATTTCAGAAGAGCTCAGTATTTTAAGAAATCAATTATTGGTAGAATTCTGATTTCAATCAATTACAAAAAAACATTTTCTGAACGGCTAATCTGAATCTTATTGAAATGATAAGAAATTTGAAAGAAGTATCAGACCTTAAAAAAATAAAAAATAAATAAAAAATAAAAAACAGCATTTTACTTGAGCCTATACCTTAATTTTAAGTGGTCTCTTAATTTTTATCCATAGCACATGTAGAACATGAATAAAAAAAGCTAACTATATATCAAAACTACTAAACTGACGTTTTTAATTACTTACTATATTAATCCTTCGTATTGTACTGTAAAATTCAATAGAGATGCAAAATTGTCAAAATTCTGAGCATTGTGCACTTGGTACATGTTGGATGATGGGTTAATAAATAACAAACAAACAAACAAACAAACATTGATAATCTATTTAAATCCATATCTATTAAATTTTTTAAATAAAAAATATATTAAATACTTTACCTCATAATTTTGTGATGCCAATATATTCACTTGAAACCTTTTAAATGAATGATTTTAGAAAAAAAACTAAATTTTCAGTGACCATTTATCAGTTATAGGTAGGGCCAAACAGAATATGCAGATATTTTTTCTATTTCTGCACAGAATTTTGTTAAAAGAATCTGCAGATTTATGCTAAATATTTTTGGGGGGTTTAATACCTAAAACCTTAACATATGAAATAACGTTTTAACTTTAATGTTTACAATGGAAATCTAATTAGATGCACTTATTTGGTAAACAAAGCAAGCCTCTCACATAATATATCTTCTAAAATACAGAAAATATTACTTTACAAACTGTATTGTAAATAAATCATATGAACATTTTCATATTAGTCAATAATATTACTGATATTAATTTAAAAACTGAATAAACAAATGTATACACATTTTCACAAGTAAATAAATCAACTCAATGATCGGCAAAACATCTGTGGATTTCTGCATGCACAGATTCCGTGTGGGTCTAGTTATAGTTCATTAACATGAAAATGATAATATAATAATTAGGGCACTCACATGTCTATAGGCACTCGCAGCAGAAGAGGCAAAACTGTGGCCTCCTCAGTCATATTCATAATACGAGACTCCAGAAGCAGAATGATGGTGAGGCCAGTGCGAAAGACAGCCTGCAATCCTGCAAAAAAAGCAAAAAGAATTAACCCGATTGCTATTCTTTATAACGGCACTGAAATTGCACACTTTGATAAGTAAATATGACAGCGAGACACTTGAGATGTTATTTGTAGCACAAACAAGAAAAGGGGGTTAATACCGTGCAGCATTATAAGATCCCAGATGGCCAACACTGAGTCCCAGCACGGCAGAGAGGTGAAGAGAGTGAGAAACCACTGCATGATGAAATGCACACAAGACACCCCGAGAGCCTCCTAAACAACACACTGCTGTCAATGTCTGATACCCAGGATTAGTCTTTGAAAACGGGTCATATTTGATATGCTTACATGATAAAAATGTAATTAAATAAAACATCAAATTAATCCAAATAAAATATATACTAAACAGTAACTGAATAAATAAATTTGCAATAAAACATGCATATATATCCAAATGTGTTGCATTAGATTTATGAGAAATTGAGGAATAACTGTTACAGATGGCACAATCCAAAAACTTAAGTCAAATATGTCCTAATACAAGATTTAATATGGAAACCAGCTTTTTTTTTGACTGGGTTAGTAAACTAAAGCTAAAATTAAACCTTAAAATGAACAATTTATGCCCCTGTGTGTAAGGATATAACCGTCGGTAACGGAAGGTTTCAATAACATGTTTGCCAGTACAAACTGAAGGCAATCTAGAATTTAAATATCAAGCTTGCTGATCACTTTCTTCTAGGGATACTAATTTCGGTTAATTTTGCCAACCCACAACCGCCACTCGTTAACCAAATATTAAGTGTTAACTGGTCAGATCAATATTAAATTATTATTACATTTTTTTCTAATTGACGTGTCTATTTTGTGTCTGACACATTAAATATTGCATTTTAAAATACTGATTTATATTAACATGCAAACATATTAACAACACAATATCTTCACGTACCAGCAGCGTTTCCAACAGCATAGAAAAAAGAACTAAATAAAATGAATAAAATAAATAGGCCTGCCCTAGATATTTTTCACTTAAGTTACAAGTTTTGATTATAAAATGAAAACACTGACTGAATCCTTTAAGAACCAGCATAGGCAGCTTTTTTCCCATCATGTTTTTTTTTCCTTCCGTCAAATAAAAATAGCAGGCTACCTCAAATCTAATCGCTCCACAGAAAATATGCATTTAATCAATGCTCTGCTGTTATTCTTATATCATAAACCTCTGCCAACATTTTCAATAGAAGTCATTAGTTTAAAGATTACGTCTTGAGCGCCTGGTTTTACCTTAGAGCTTCTGTGCTTTTATTTCCTCTGTCTCACTTGCAGTTCATGTGCACGTGCTGCATGTGATGAAAGACAATGACGAGGCCCATATGTTGACCTTTTGTAAAGTATAGGCTACTATAGCATATAACAAAGCGCGCTCTGACGGAGAGAAAATCCAGATGCTTCAACTTGTGGCCGGCTTGTTTCCAAAGAAGCGCACATTTAAGAAAGTTGTTTTGCGGCTTCTTTCTCCAATTGTGCAAATAAAAAGAAGTGTTTATGACACTGATCCAGGACAGAGGCAATCAGCTTCAACTCGTCTGTATCAAACTGTGACCAGCAATATTCTTTTTTCATTTTGCTTCTTTGGCAAAATGAAAGAAAAGGCACACGTGGTTACCATCCTGCGAGTTAACAAATTTGTGTTGCACATTCATGCAGCCAATTAAAAAAAAATTAAATAATATTTTTTAATCCTTTATCTGATACTATTAATCTCCATAGCATCCTTTCGGTTAACGGTGAATCGGTTATTACGAGCATCCCTACTTTCTTCATTTATGTTTATTTCATTACTTTAAAATCTTTCATATATTTTTTCATGCCTTGAATGATCCTCAGAGATGGTGGTTCTTCTATGTCCAAAATGGATTAAAAAAATATTTTCACCAAAAACAATTTTCACCTGGGGCGTTGATAGACCCATTTACTAGGCCACACGCCCCAATACAAACTTGCTGTTCCCCAGTAAAAGCTTTGAGTTAGCTACAATTTATTTTATGTGTAAAAGAGGTAATCCCTTTTGTAATCCCATTGTTTCTCTATGCAACAACAAAGTTAACATTTCTAAAAGCAATTTAAGTGTCCCAGGGGGCTGTGTCCCAGTAGAGAATCATGTCTAGCAACACTCCGGGTTTTAAACTGACACTGCCACTGTAATACAGAAACTCTGTCTGTTTGTCCAAGTTAGCAACAGTAATAAAAAGGAGAGGTTGGGGCTTACTGATAGGCTGACTGGACAAAACACCACAAAAACAATCTGGACGCTCAGTGACAGATCAACAGTGCCCACTGGGCAACAGTCAACAGATGACTTGGCGCATTAATGAATGAAAGTTTATTACTACATAAGCTTGAATTTAAGGTGCCTTCAAACTAAGTTCTTTTTCGTTCTGCGTTTGAGAGCCAAAAAGAAGTATAAAGTATACCCCCATGCAGTAGGCCAGGATGTAAAATTGTCATACTCATAGAGGTCATGCTGCTTGCATGCACACTTAAACACAACAATGATGGTGACAGAGTAGAGTTTCATAAACATCTGTCAAACAGCCTTCTCCACAAGAAACGGCACCACAGTGCATCGCATCTTTACATTGTTTTCTACTTGCCACAGCCAGTGTGCAAACTCATATTAAAGCGTGACAATATGGGCTTCTCGACCAGTGTGTGACCCCTCAGACTAAAACTCTAAAAATCTCTTTAAAAAGTGATTGTACAGGTGTATAAGCATCTGTACCAGTTCTGCTACTTTATTCTTCAGTGTATTCAGATGGCTAGTGATACAGTTTAGGAAGTTGCTCTGCTGTTTGACCCCTGTGTAATAAGAAACAAATTGGGGGTAATTGAAAAGGGTCAAAGTAGCTCAAAGGTGTTAAGAAGCCAATACATTCTAAACACTAACTTTGATTCAGTCTGATTTTCTTAGAAATTATATTATTTCAGTTTGTTTTTTTATTTCATCTGAAGTATACCGGGCCCTTTATGACTAATTTTTAAAATATAATGATGTATTCCGCCAAGTCGTTGCACTTTGCCCAGTTTGTGAGTTAGCAGCATCATCTTTTCTCCTGTTCTGCAGTCTAATAGCTCAGCTTTTGGACAGCTGCGCTGACTCAACACACTGCAAGAAGAAAATCCCATAAGAGTTCACCAAACAGCACAAATGCTCTGAGGAGGCAGACAGACACCACTAAAAAAAACAGAGGAGCTCATTTGAAAGCCCTTAGGAGGAGGTATTTATGACACAATGACAAATCTATGAGGGACGGTAAATGCGAAACGCATCTCAAGAGAAACACAGTAATCTATACAAACACTAGAGGGCTGAGACATTTAAAGCACAGTGTGTTATGTAGCAGGTACTTATTTTTTTATTTTCAGACATACTTTTTTATGAGTGGAGACCTTGGTTTAAGATATAGATTTTAGAAGCAAAGGAAAAAGAAGGCCCGGTTGCTATAAAAGTATGTTGGGATGCTGGTCCTGATAAGTATGTGAGCCAGCAATATTATTCATAAACACAGATACAAGCATAATCACAGTATAATTTATATGTATTATGTATTTACGTTTGTGTAAATGTAGCTATACATACATGTGTGTATTCACTACCTGACCAAAGTCTTGTTGCCTATCCAACAACAAAAAATAACTTGACGTTTAGTTGATCATTTGGTATCAGAAGGGGTTTATATGAAAGGTAAATGCCTCTAGATTACGCTTATTTTACCAAAATAAAATATGATCAAGCCTTGATTTTTAATTATTTAATTAGGACGGTAAGGTCTGACTTTGCTTACACAAAAGTCTAGTCACTTAACAGAAATAATGTACAGTATAGAATGTAAAGTCATGGTGCTGTGGAAAAAGAATTAATATTGTGTAGGACTCCCATGAGCTTGGAGGACTGCATCCATACATCTCTGCAATCACTCAAATAACTTATTAATAAAGTCATCTGGAATGGCAAAGAAAGCATTCTTACAGGACAGAGTTCATCAAGATTCTTTGGATTCATTTTCAATGCCTCCATCTAACCCGAGACATGCTCAATAATGTTCATGTCTGGTGACTGGGCTGGCCAATCCTGGAGCGTCTTCACCTTCTTTGCTTTCAGGAACTTTGATGCGGAGGCTGAAGTATGAGAAGGAGCAGTATTCTGATGAAGATTTTGCCCTCCCCTCTGGTTTGTAATAAAAATGGGTAGTACAAATGTCTTGATACTTCAGGCTGTTGATGTAGCCATCTGTTTCGCAGATCTCTTGCACACCCCTCGAGTAACTGTAGCCCCAAACTATGATTTTTCCTTTACAAAACTTTACTGATTTTTGTGAAAATCTTGGGTGTATGTGGGTTCCAATAGGTCTTCTGCAGTATTTGTGATGATTGGGATGCAGTTCAACAGATGATTCATTTGAAAAATCCACCTTCTGCAACTTTTCCAAATGATCAACTAGAAGTCAAGTTATTATTTGTTGCTCTTACAACTGGGATGAATGACGAGACTTTTGTCAGGTAGTGCATGTATGTATATATATATATATATATATATATATATATATATATATATATATATATATATATATATATATATATATATATATATATATATGTGTGTGTGTGTGTGTGTGCGTATATATATATATAGATAGATATAGTAACATGCATATACAATGATAACACAAATATAGCATACAAATACTGCATCTAATTAATATGAATAAAAAAAAGAATTTTTTTATTAAATATTATTTAAGTTTTTGCTTTTGTTTGTTTTTTTTTATAAACAAATATTTAAGTACTCAAATCATTATTATAGCAAATACTTCTAATACTAATATAGTTCATAATTCTTACCAAGTGCTGGAAGAGCAGAGGTTTTCTGTGCTTCAGAAGCTGGTGAAAAACCAACGCTTGATGCTGAATCCTGAAATAAAATAAATTAATAAAGAGATACGCTATTTGACTAGGTATATTTAATGAAAGCAAGATTATTCAAGCAATTAATTACTGGTATATTATTAATAAAATGTTTGGCCTATATACAATATACTAACTTTTTGCAGACTCCTTAACTGATGCTTACACAGAATATAGAATACTTTTAAATGTACAGCTAAAGCTCTCACTTTTTCATGGATGAATCAAAGAGCTCTGATAGATATTTGGGCTTCTCTAACAGAGCGACCAAAGCCCAGAAAGCCTCTTCTTCAGACAAGATCATCAGGAGCACAGCAGCTATATAGGACATCCCTAAACAAAACAAAAAAAACAATCCTTAAGGCATCACACAGTCTTATTATGGCCTGAATGTCAAGGACAAACTAACAAAATTAGCTCCTCAGGAAAAAAAGGCAAACAATATTATGACCATGACATGCAATAGCAGCAAGATGGAACTTGACTGCCCTCTTGAGACTGAATAATCATTATGCAGTGAACTTTAATACGCCACAAGAGAACACTCGCAAAGTTCAAGAAGATTTGAGTAATGCCAGTGACCTCATTTGAAGAAGTACAGACAGTTCATTACCTTGTACGTATCCAATCAGAGGATTATATCTGGCAAAGGCAGAAAGAACTCTGAAAAGCTTGGCCTGGCCCTCGATGGCTTCTGGGCGGTCTCCCATCAGAGTCCGATGTGTTGGAAAAGACCTTTCTATATGAGCAAATGTGAAATTTTAAATAACTGACTCTACATACAATGCTTAGGTGATAGAAATAAAACATCTGATGTTAAAGATGCTGTATCTAAGTTTTTGACTCTTCGAAAGCATAAAAACACCATAATATCATTGCAGATATTTAAGAAACATGCTAAGTGAACATTAAGTGAAAAAAAACAATGCTAAAGTCAGATATTCTCTGTTGAAAATGTGGGTTCAGTGTCAGAAAGTCTGTCTTTGTTTTTATCTTTGTAACTCCGCCCACTGCCAGTTTACCCAATTATATTTCAGCACTCTGAAAATATTGGTCTTGGTATCAGTCCTGAATAGACTTGGGCGGTATTCAAATTTTGATACCGTCAAACCTCCCTATTTTACCTCGGTTTACGGTATTACCGTGCATAACAAAAAAAAAATGATGCGAGGTTCAGAGAGCGCCACCAAACTGCTGGCTTGTGTCTAAACCATTCATAAACTGAATACGGTATATGCGACCTTAGGTACGCGGTCACCTGTTTGTTGCACAATTTGCAAATTGTCTTGTTCGTATTAGAGATCTGCACGGGACCAGATTGCGCGGGGGGGGTTGGGGGAGGGGATTGTTGGGGTAGGGGGAAGAAATGATGTGTTCGCCAACAGAAGAGCAAAACCAAAATTCACACACACGCGGTTGCGCGTATGCTCAGGAGCATCGGAAGCGATATTGTTAGACTGGCCGCTCCCATTCAAATTACACCAGAGTTACTGACCGCTCCGTGCTTAATTCGGAAATTTATCCCCGCACAGCAAGAAATCTGGACAGGTCCCACGGCTCCTGCGGTACAGCAGCGGGAATGCTAACCTCTAGTTCGTATTGAAAACTGGTAACAATTGACTTACATAGCAATTGTTTTCCTACTAGGGAAGTCAATAGCTACCAGTTTCCAACATATTTTCAGGATCAGCAGAAAATAGAAATTCAAAGGTTTGCAACCACTTGAAAATAAAAATGAGAAAATGATGATTAAATGTTAATTTTGGGGTGAATAATTCATTTAAGAACAAAGTTGCCTTTAATGAAATATTTCTGGTTTTTGTAGCTCAAAGTGTGCCAGTGATGTCATGGACAATGATTTGTAGTAAACAATCAGACTTTTAATTTCTGTGAGTAAATATGCAGTAAAAGGCAAAAGTGTTCAGGCAGCGCCCCCGTGTGGTTGGCAGGATATTGACCCTCAAATCTGTGCCAAATTACTGCTTTCTCTGGAAAGCCACAGGAAATTTTCAATGCTTTCATTTAAATTTAAGGGACTCATCGAATTTAGCAGACAAAAAAAAAAAAAAAAAGCTTAAAAATTACAATTTTCACAATTTGATTCTAAACATTTCATAAATTATTTGACTAAAAGTTCCACACATACAAATCTAATCGCTCATGCAATATGCGTATATACAAGTGTTGAATTGATTGAATATTTTTGTGAAATTATTATAGTTCGTATTTTTCATCAGTTTTAATACTTAATTTTGATTTAAATTTCAATAAAATTGTTGTTGTATGAATTTTTGCATAACTTAAACGAAAAATTAAATATTTTATATTATATACATAGCTTCTATAGTTAGTCGGTTAAGTACATACAACTAATTTAAAATAATTAAATAATTATGTATATTTCTGCATCATATTCATATCTATCTATCTACCTATACACGCGCACACACACACACACACATATATACACATTGCACATGTCCATACAAATGTAGTTTTATATAGCTTTTTTGCTTTTTATGTTGCTTTTTGCCTTTATTATTAATTAAATAAATATATGGCAATTAAGATAAACAAAAAAGGTAAATAAAATAAATACAAAAGATATAAATGCAATATCTTGCAATTTCATTGGTAATCCAATTGCACAACTCACGCAGATCAAGGGCGATCTGTTTGAAGAGCGTCAGGTCAGCGACTTGGAGAGACGATGCTTGTCCGCTGCTGATCTCATTCTCTGTGTCCACTAAAGAGTCGATAGAAGAGATAATACTGTATTCACTCACTCCAAGATCAACCAGAGGCCTGCGAATTTCAGCCTGACAATCCTGAAACAAACCGTAAGTGACAGTGCGGGTAAAAAAACTGATCATATTTTGAGTTTGCATTAAAATAAAAAAAAACGCATATTATGAAAGATTTGCACCTCATAATTAAAACAACTGCCAGCCCGGAGACTGTCAATGTTTAGCAGGCATCTCCAAACTCGTCCACGTATTGCTGGAGGAATACCAATTCGAATAAACCTCTCGATCTGATATTAAAGGGGGAAAACATTCAATAAATACATATTAAATTACAGGAATCATTTTAAATAAGCAAAACTCGGAGACATGCTCACCTGACTCCTGCAAATGAAACTGGATCCATTCCAGTAACTGAGAAACTCACACAGCTCCTTCACTTTAACTGGATTAGGCTGAGGATAACTGATTAAAACACAGATTTAAAACGTTTTAATTCATTTTTCATTCAAATTATATTTCAAGTTTTAAAAAATTTATTGAATCCTGAACTGCTTGAATAAGAAAACAATTTATTTTTTATAATATATATATATATATATATATATATATATATATATATATATATATATATATATATATATACATTTTTTTGGCATACAAGTGTCAAAGGTTTTTACAATAGGGTATGTTCAATCTTCAGTTAAACAAAGAGAAAACTGAAGTCATTGCATTTGGGAACAGAGATGCGTACCTTGGCTCTAGGGGTCAAACAACAAAAAATAAGGTAAAGTATCTTGGTGTGATTCTGGAGTCAGATATGCGTTTCAGTAGTCATGTCAAAGCAGTTAGAAAATCAGCATACTATCATCTCAAAAACATTGCAAGGATTCAATGCTTTGTTTCCAGTGAGGACTTAAAGAAACTTGTTCATGCTTTTATCAGCAGCAGGGTGGATTACTGTAATGGCCTCCTTACTGGCCTTTCCAAAAAGACAGTTGCAGCTCATCCAGACTACTGCTGCCAGAATTCTGACCAGAACCAGAAAATCAGAGCACATCACACCTGTCCTCAGTTCCTTTCAGAATAGATTTTACAGTATTACTGCTCGTCTATAAATCATTAAATGGCCTAGGACCTACATTACAGATATGCTCACTGAATACGAACCTAACAGATCACTCAAATCATTAGGATCAAATAAACTAGAAATTCAAAGAGTTCAGACAAAGCAGGGTTAATCCGCCTTCAGCTACCGCTGGCCCCTGCTGCTGGAATCAGCTTCCAGAAATGGTCAGATGTGCTCCAACATTAAGCACATTCAAATCAGGACTTTAAACACATCTGTTTAGCTGAACCTTTACTGAATGAGCACTGTGCTATGTCTGACAGACTGCCAGATTGTCTTTCTTTTCTTTTTCATTCCTTTAAAACCTGTTTTAACTTATTTTAATAATTTGTTTTCTTTGTTTTTATTTTCTTATTCTTGTCTCTTTTATTCTTGTTTATGTAAAGCACTTTGAATTACCATTGTGTATGAAATAGGCAATGCAAGTTTATATAGCACATGTTGGAGATCTTTTTTTAATCACTCTAAAGTTCAGAAAATGCTTTGGGTAATCAGAAAAAAAGCATTTATAGTATCTTGTAGAATAAAATGTTGCACAAAATAAAGAAAATGATGTATGAGCATATCCCTTTGTAAAAACTTTAGTACATGAATAAACAATAGTGGATTACCATAATAATAAGAATAAAATAGAGGGAGAGAATTATGAGTTTATTGCCATATCAGCTTCTATGGCTATGGCATGACAAAAAGCTCATTGTTTACCACATTTTACAAGTAACACTTTTCTAAAATTTTAAAAATATTCTAATTAAAAGTCAAAAACAGCAATTGTTGGTGATTGGATGGATTTTGGCCTGATTGGGTAGCTTTACTTGGACAGAAGAAAATTAAGATCGGTTTAAAATTAAGACATACAACATAATACTTTAGTGAATTTAAGTCTTTAAGGCCTTAAATTTTGTTTTTGAAATTTAAGACATTTTAAGACCCTGCAGATACCCATTAATAACATTAAAAATAGGGCATTGCACAGGAATGTGGTTTCTGTTGCAATGTTGACATTTTGGGGGTTTAACAATAAAATAAATAAACAATAAATGAATAATTAAAATGAATAACAAAAAATGGCTAACTCAGCAAAGGAAATACTTAAATATAAGAAAAATGTTAAAACATTTACTTAAAATGACAGACATATTGATAAACAGCCATAAATTAACACCTAATTATATATATTTAGATATTTTCTAACCATTTGACTAAAAAAACAACTTTAGAAAAGACAACAAGCCCAAATTCTCTCTGAATAGCTTGAAAACATTGTATTTTGCCATATTGTCGTCTTAAAAAGTGAACAAACAATTAGCGTTAAGTGTTGATTACTAGCATTAGTAGCATGCACATATTAATTATGGAAGAAGCTGTCTCGTCTTAAAAGAGAACACACAAACCATGAAGTGCTAATTAATAACCATTGACCTATTACAAATACTAGCATGAACAAAATATTTATGTAACTACTTCCTTAGTCTTAAAAGTGAACACACATTTATAAGTGCTAGTTATTAACCATAACGTATTACTACCATTAGCATACACACAATAGTAACTTGTATAAAGTAAGTTACGCATCTAACGTTACCTGTAGTCATGGCATCTTTGCTGGAGTTTCTTGTCTCTTTTCTTACTGAAAGCAAAGCCGAACTCATCGAAGCCCACAGAGCTGCTCCTCCGGGGTTTACTGCTGCTCTTCCCGCTGCTCGAGCTGCTGACTCTCCGTAACATCATTATTATAAAATTAGTTTGATTTCATTTTTTACGCGCGTGCTTTCATCTTTCATCTATAACCGACGCTTGAACTCAGCGCCAGGAAGAAGACAATTAAACCATTCTTCAAAATAAAGGTCCTGACATATTTAGCACTGAAAAAATATAAAAGTCAGAATTAGATTCAGATTAACGCAGACTCATTTCGATTGGACAGCTTTAGTGTTTGAGTTTGGTTCGCTGGTGAACCCACGGGATTTGTTTACCGTTTTGTATTTTTAAACAAGGTGGCTGAGAAAGTTCTTACAAAAAAGTACTGAAGTACTTAACAATAAACTATTCATTCATTCATTTCGGCTCAGTCCCTTTATTTATTCGAAGTCGCCACATAGGAATGAACCGCCAATTTTTCACACAGCAGATGCCCTTCCAGCCACAACCCAACACTGGGAAACACCCACAGACTCTTGCATAAACCCACAAACAAATTTAGATTTACCAATTTAGCTTATTCAATTCACCTGTACCTTGTGTCTTTGGACTGTGTGGGGAACCGGAGCACCCGGAGGAAACCCGAAAATCTAAAAATCTGTTTATTCTACTGTGCTAAAACTGTCAGAGAGACCAGACGTCACATTTGGTTGTCTGCATCAAATAAAAGTTGCAAAAAAATATTTTATATACGTAGAAATAATGATAAACGAAACTAAAAATATTATAATGTTCAAATACTTACTGTGAATATAAAACGTGAAAAAATAAGAGTGAATTCCTGTTTCATTCAGGTTGCTGATAATTCACCATATTTATGTTAAAATAAAGAGAAAATATTTGATCAGTATCTATTGAAATATAAAGCATATGACCATGCTAAATTGTTTTATATGTCAAATATTTACAAACCTTTGGCAAAAAAATCTCTGACCAATTTTATTTTCAACTTAGAAGAAATGTCATTAAAACAGAAGAATAAAAAAAATAAATACAGAACTAGAAATGATCAAATATTTCTTTTCCTACACAAACACACTATATAGATAGTTAGACAGACGGACGGACGGACGGACGGACGGACGGACGGACGGACGGACGGACGGACGGACGGACGGACGGACGGACAGACAGACAGACAGACAGACAGACAGATAGATAGATAGATAGATAGATAGATAGATAGGAAAAAATGTACAATGTTTATACAGTATATACAGTTGAAGTCAGAACTATTAACCACCTTTGAATTAATTTTTCTTTTTTAAATATTTCCCAAATGATGTTTAACAGAGCAAGGAAATTTTCACAGTATGTCTGATAATATTTTTTCTTCTGGACAAAGTCTTATTTGTTTTATTTCAGCTAGAATAAAAGCAGTTTTTAACATTTCAAAAGCCATTTTAAGGGTCAAAATTATTAGCCCCTTTAAGCAAATTTTTTTTTTCTGATAGTCTACAGAACAAACCAACGTTATGCAGTAACTTGCCTAATTACCCTAACCTGCCTAATTAACCTAGTTAAGCCTTTAAATGTCACACATGGCAAAGATAAAATAAATCAGTTATTAGAAATGAGTTATTAAACGATTATGTTTATAAATGTGTTGAAAAAATCTCCTCTCCGTTAACCAGAAATGAACAGAAAAAAATAAACAGAAAAAAAACAAACAGGAGGGCTAATAATTGAGGGAGGCTAATAATTCTGACTTCAATTGTAGTCATTTTTTACTGCATTGCATTCTTGAATACAACATTCAACAAATTCAGTCGAGCATATTTGTTTCCTTTATTGTACAGAAAATTATTAATTTACAAGCAGTCAATGACAAAAAAAAACATTACAAGCAAAATAGTGGATCAAAAGCAAGCACTTTCTTCAGAATAGACAGGAGAGGGCTGCTTCACTTCAAAACCTGATTCAAAAAAGAAACTACTTTCAACACACTGACTTCCCTTTTTAATTTGTCACTTGGCAAAACAATTGAACTACATGACATCTGTAATGCTTTTACATCAATATGTAGTGTATCATTGCTAAAAAAAGTACCTTCTATTGCAGGATCAGTGTGATTCCTGTAGTCATACAGCAGTTTCCTCAAGGTCCTATTCACTCTGTGGATCTGAGACAGCAGGAGAGAATCTGGAAAAACCTGAAATACAGAAAATATGAGAAATACAAGCAGCCACCAACACATACAGTACAATGCTAAAAGTCTTCAGCCCCTAGTATTTTCACACACAAAAAAGATGGTTTAAAGATGGTTATTTCTATATATTTCTATATTTTTGTTGTTTTTTGAAGCATCTCAGAGATGTTGCCAAAGTTCTTCTGGATTTAGTTTGTCTCAGTTTTTCATGTCTGTTCTGTCTTTTCCTTTTAGCAGCAATCATGACGACTGGACACATTGTTTAAAACGAAAATGAACTGTTTACTGAAGTTGGATGCTGTATACTAAAACAGGAGCGAACTCCGAACACACTCTCACACTGAATCAGTTGCCAATGGTTACAGGCGCGCTTTCAGTAATGCTAAGCATCGAAGGCATAGGAAAACCGTTCTTAAAGTAAAACAGCATATACAGTTGAAGTAACAATTATTAGCCCCCTGAATTATTAGCCCCCTCTTTATTTTTTCCCCAATTTCTGTCTAACAGAGAGATGATTTTTTTCAACACATTTCTAAACAATAGTTTTAATAACTCATTTCTAATAACATTTTATTAATTATATTAATAAATATAGTATAATTAATTAATTAATTAATTAATTAATATAATATTTTATCTTTGCCATAATGACAGTAAATAATATTTGACTAGATATTTTTCAAGACACTTCTATACAGCTTAAAGTGACATTTAAAGACTTAACTAGGTTAATTAGGTTAACTAGGCAGGTTAGGGTAATTAGGCAAGTTATTGTATAACGATGGTTTGTTCTGTAGACTATCAGAAAATAAAAATTTCCTTAAAGGGGCTAAAATTTTGGCCTGAAAATGTTTTTTAAAAAATTTAAGACTGCTTTTAATCTAGCTGAAATAAAACCATAAGACTTTCTTCAGAAGAAAAAATATTATCAGACATACTGTGAAAATATCCTTGCTCTGTTAAACTTCATTTGGGAAATATTTAAAAAGGGGCGCTAATAATTCTGACTTCAACTGTATAAATGCAAAGGTAAATAAATTCACATTATGACAATGAAATAAATGAAACATTAATTCATCACTCTTGCTGTCATATATCTATTTAAGTTACAACAATGTCATTTATCAGATGAGCAGATCAGGGGTGCGTTTCCCAAACAACGACGTAACTCACAGCTGAACTATCATAGTACCATGCATCGTTTGGGGAAAGAACTATGTAGTGACAATGTTTCCCAAAACGCATAGTTTCTCTGTCGCAGATCCATCGCTTGAACCATGTTAGTTATAACGTAAAACTCCCATAATGATGCTCTAAACGGGGCGGACGAACTACTTCTTTAGAGAAGAACCCCATCATTTTTTTGTGCAAATTATTTTCTTTTACAAAAACACACATTTAATCCAATATTAGATTTGCTGAAAACATGCACTCGCTTTCCATATTAACTGAAATATATGTAAAGGCCACATACAGAGCATATGTTTCCTTTACAAATATTATTGAGAATATGACATATCCTATTCTAAAACAAATCACTTACAAAAGCTAACACGTACTCTAATATCATATATAAATCATATGAATAAATAAATAATGAGGTTATTATAAAATTATTATTTTATTATATATTAGGAAATGAAAAAAATCATAATTTAATAATATTAATAATACTAATGATGATCATAATGAGGATGATGATGATAATTATTATTATTTTAATTATTATGGACGAGTAATGAAAAAATATAATAATATAAAATATAAAATAATTTAATAATATTAATGATGATTATTATTATTATTATTATTATTATTATTAAGTAGGGTATTGTTTATTTCTTTTTTATTTTATAGAAAAGTCTACTTTTACAATTTGACACTTGTAAACCACAGCAGAAAGTTCTAACCAGCAGGCCCATGTCATATACAGTACAGATAGTTAATAAATAACCCATTATAAATTTAGAGAATTAACGTATGCTTTTTGTTTTCACAAGCTTTGGAGACGTAACATAAAATCCGCTTAGGTCACCTATAGCTTTCGCTTGAGGCTGTGTTCAAGATGACATCAATATTTTCAAAGTGCACTGCTAAGGGAGCACAATTGTAAACATGAAGATCACTAAAACTGAACTGTAAAAATAGTTTGAAAGTAAATTACACCTAAGAGAGATGACTTTAACGCTTTTTTATTTTTAATTATTCCAACTTTGAATGTTAGAATGTTCTAAATGAATAGGCCTTAAGGGGGATAACTGGGAATAGAACACAGCCAGGAACTATGTTTCTAACGACGTGTGGTTGCGTTTCTAACGCTCCAGAAGTGTGGTTGCAAGTGCTCAAGTTTGCGACGCAGTTTGCGAATGTTCATTGGAGCGACGGATTTGGGAAACGGCAAATCAACAAACTATGTTAGTTGGCTAATGATGGTTTTGAGAAACGCACCCCATATCAGTTCTCTGTGTGGAACACTGGCTGTTGTCAGACTCATTGTGCAGACAATAATCTCACTGTAAAATTACAATTAATGACCAAAATAATGTTTGGAAATGTAAATTAACACAGAAAAATATAGAGATAACCAACTTTAAACCTTTTTTGTTTTTTTTTGATGAGAAGAGAAAATACTAGTGGCCTAAGATTTTTGCACAGTACTGTAAATACACACACGACTCACGTTTCTCATCTCTTTTTTGCTGGATGTGTCTCGTGCTTGCATTTTTTCCTCTAGGTTCAAGCATAACGTCTCCCGCACCTGCTCTAAAGCCTGTAATCCCATCCACAGAAGGTCCTTTTCCCGCTCCAAGTCCTTCAGTTTCTTCACCTGCAAAATAAACCACTTATTTATGAACCGTTTGTGCTTTATTCTCTTTAATCTAATTAGTGTGTTTTAAAAGGCTGCGATTCCAGAGTAAAGGAAATAAAAATAGATCACAATGTGTGTGTTAAGTAGCTGTGAACTCTGAGCATTCCCTTCTGTGCTGGACGGGAATGTGTTGATGGACTGTGATAGTTGACGTCTGCGGATATGAGAATAGACTCAAAAGAAATACTGAATTCTGGGAAGAAAATCACTGATAATCAATCTAAAACTATACAATTACAATATCATTGATGACATCAATGTCACTTTTTGGTCCCTTCAGTAATATTTGAAGCACTTAGTCTCGATCAGTTAAACCATAACTGGGAAAACTAGCATTATTAATAAATAAACACACAATAAAATGTAAAAAATAAACAAACTAACCCATAGGAAGAAACGCAATGCATCCAGACTGGTAGGACTGTTCCTGAGAGGGGCCATGACAACTGTGTAAGACGACATTGGAGTTGCTGAGAAAAGAAAAGTTTGCAGAGACTAGGAGAGAAGCAGAGAGAATGGAGTAACAGAGGCTGGTGATTTGCTGAAACCCCACCCTGCTGACTGAGAGACGGGCCAAAGAGCACGGTTTGCACAACTACTGATGAGCAATGACAGAACTCTTCACGAATGCGAACGATAAAAATGTATTAAAAGTATTTCCACACGGAACAAAAGCCAACTTGCGCTCAACAATAACAGAACACTTTTAAGATTTACAACACAGAACAATCTCTTAAACACATTCAACACGAATGTAATGTAGTTTTGTTTTTTAAACAGCTGAATCCTCTTCATTTTTTGATAAACTCTAGTCACTCTTCTGAAGTAAACAGTTTAATGTGTTTTGGAGGATTTTAATTGGTTTTGTCTTGAACGGTGAACATTTTCATCTTCATTATCCTTCACCCAGGCATCATTTGTTCTTCTCTCTGTCTGTGGTGTTTTCGTCGTTCAGTGGGTACGGGGTGAGGTCCAGTGTCAGAAGGCGGCTGAACATGCATTCATCAAACTGTAATGAAAAAGAGATGCGAAATGAATTAGAGAACTCATTTGTGAACTTGGATTTGCAAGTGCTTATTTTGAAGAAGTTTAGTTTTTTCAGATACATGAACCCTCATTTACAGTTTTTCTCAGTGGCTTCGGTGCATTTCTCTCAACATTATTTACATTTGCACAACAGTTCATGCATTTCTCAAAACAATTAGTACAAACTGCGAAACCTAGTTGATAACCTGCAAAAGTGTGTCACTTGCTCAAAATGGAGAGCTCATTCCTCAAAAGCAAGTATTAGTGTCAATGAAAGTGTCAGTGTCATCAAGATGAAAAGTCCTGACACCATTGTTTATGAACAAGATACTCAAATGGCTTTGTCATGTTTTCATTATGACAGTTTACTCACCACTACAGCACTATATACTATTAGCACAGCCATTTGAAAACTACAGTAAAGTTAGACATCACTGCATTTAGTGAGGTATCTGAGTACAAGACACTGAATTTGTATGTTTCACATGTTTACTGCTTTTGCTCTTTGCAATTCTAATTTATTCACAGCATTGTGCAAAATAATAAACACACCCTTATTTACAACAAACATAACCTTCCTTTGAGTAGAGCTGTGCACAACTGTAAACAATATTGCAGTACTTATTGGAACTGAATCTACAACATACACAGGTCTGTAAATCATTCATGAAATTGTTCAATTTAGAAGACATTTTCAGGAAAAAAAAAGAGTTTAAAAGTTTTATAAAATGAGCTTGACAGAACTAGTTCAACATTTGTGTATGTAATGATTCAGATAATGAAATGAGGACTATTAGTTTTATATGGAATGACTATTCAGCTTTCACAAGTTTAGTTCATTTTGACTGACATGACATAAGCAGATGATAATGTTATAAAACAGCAGAGAGTTGTATGAAAGCAATTGATGCATGTCCAAAAGCATTTGCAATTTGGTGGAAGGAATGAGAAACTGCTACTATGATGTGCACAACTGACTAATTGCTTTAAGAAATGCATGAACTGTTGTGCAAATGTAAATAGTGTTGTGAGAAATGCACCAAAGCCACTGAGAAAAACTGTAACAGATGGAAGAGTTTGTATTTTGGATCAATTCATAAATGCAAGAGTTTGCACTGATGCACAATCATTTCATAAATGCAAGATCTTGCATGTATAATCAGTGTATATTTACAGTTTTTCTGTCGCTTTGGTACATTTCTCAGTTCAGAATTGAAATTCTCAAAACTACCTGTTCAATCTTCAGTTCATTGTGTCAGTTGTGCACATCAGAAAAGCAGTTTCTCATTTCTTTGAACAAGTTGCAAATGCTTTTGTACATCCATACAAATGATTGTGTGCAATTCTCTGATGTTTCCTACATTATCAATTACTCATGTTGATCAAAATCTATTATTTTGGTCTCAGTTAAATAGTCTTACTCCTGACAACATTCAATTGTTTGTTCATGGCGTAAGTCTTTACATGCAAAATGGTTGAACAAGTTGTCATAATGTATTTTTCTATACACTTCCATTAGATCTGTCTACAATTGGCAAATTTCTCCCAGGTGAATGTTGACCTTTTCTAATGAAGGTGCATCTGAAAGTAAATTGTCCTATGTTCACATTTTGTTTTCTTTTTTTTTTGTAATCTGCAGTGCTGTCTTTTTCTTTCTGTATCACAATGACATGATCTGTCAAAAAACTACAGTACAAACAGCAAAAAAATGGCATAGTTTCCATCAGAACAGCCCTCCAGAGTACAGTTATATTGACAACATAACTGAGGGCGTTCTCACACTATGTACAGTTGGCTTGAACCATGCTGAAGTTCGGTCGTCCCCCTCACCCTCTCCCCCGACGGCCTGCACTCTTACTACATTCGGGCCTGAGCATGCTCACATCATCGATGATGCGCTGTTCAGTAAGAAGATGCGCTCTCACTCAGCACAGTGGAGATTTCTTTAGTTATATCATTTTCATTATTTGATATGCAGTGACACAAATTATTCGCCGAACAGATGAGCCACTTTTGACGCTCATAATTAATCATAAAAGTCCTCGTGCTGCAGCAATTAGGAGGTTTGCTGAAGGTGCAGTGAGGGGTTTGTGTCTTTAATAAACTACGACAGTTTGCATTGTAAGAATGATTAATAAATCCATATGAAGCAGTCCCTTAAAAGTCACGTCTCGTCTTCAGTTTCAGGCTTAGGTGCGCTTTGCACTCACACTAAGGGCCTACTCACACTATGCTATCCAAACCGTGCCCAGGCCCGTTTCCCGGATCGTTTGAAAAGTGTGAGTGCTCTGAATTGGGCTCAGGCATGGTTCACTTGGCCGGCCCTGGCCCGGTTGGAAGAGGTGTGCCAGAGCGCGGTTCACTTGTAGTGTGAGTGCGAAGTGTGAGCCCGAAACTAAAGACGAGACGTGACTTTTAAGGGACTGTTTCATATGGATTTATTATTCATTCTTACTGTTCAATGAATGCAAACTGTCGTAGATTATCTAAGACATAAACTCCTCACTGCACGACAGCTGCACCTTCAGCAAACCTAATTCCTGCAGCACGAGAACTTTATGATTCTTTATGAGCGTCAAAAGTGGCTGATCAGTGAAATATTTGACTGCATCCCAAACGACTAAAACAATATAACTAAAGAAATCCACTGTGCTGAGTGAGAGCGCTTCTTCTTACTGAACAGCGCGTGCTTCGGTCCAGTTCAAGGCAACTGTACATAGTGTGAGTACGCCCTAAAAGCATACCGTGCCAAAGCCCAAGTGAATCACGTTCTGGCACATCTCTTCCAACCGGGCCAGGGCCGGCCACCTGAACCGCACCTGAGCCCAATTCAGAGCACTCACACTTCTTAAACGAACCGGAAAACGGGTCTTATCCGCACACAATGACACAAGGACTTGTCATTCTGATAGCACTGACACATCCACTGGCACATAAATTTAGTTTTGAGAGATGAACTAAGGATTCTGAGCAAAAGACTGGCTTTTGCAGGTAATCCATGGTGTTTTGCTATATGTGCGCATTGTTCTGAAATATGCACTTACTGTTTTGCAAATTTCAATTCTGATCTGAAAAATGTACCAAAGCGACTGAGAAACACTGTAAGATGCAAGAAAGATCAGTTGAAAAAAGTTTTTGCATGTATGATCAGTTTAGTAGCACAAGATTTTGTAAGTGCAATCAGTTTATAAACGCAAGATTTTGCAACTATTATCAACATAAATTCATGTTTTCGCATGTATGGTCACTATAAATGAAAGTTTTTGCATGTATGATCACTACTAATTAAAGTTTTTGCATGTATGATCACTTTATAAATTCAAGATTTTGCACATATGATCAGTTTCTAAATGCAAGTTTTTGCATGTATGTTTTTTTATTCAAGATTTTGCATGTATGATTACTTTATAAATACATCATTTGGATAATTTTGCGCATATGATCAGTTTATAAATGCAAGATTTTATATGCATTATCAAGCTACAAGTGCAAAATTTTGTATGTATAATCACTTTATAAATGCATTTTTTGCATGTATGATCAGATCAAGATTTTATACGTATGATCAATTTATAAGGGCAAGATTTCGCATGAATGATCAGTTTATAAATGCAAGCTTTTATATGTATTAGGGATGTCCTGATCAAGTTTTTTTGCATTCAAGGCTGAGTTATTGGTGTATATCTACCGATACCGAAACTCGATCTAATACTTCTGTAATGCATAAAAAAAGAATAAAGAAAAGCAAAGAAACAGATCCAGGGCGTTCCTTATTTTTCTTTAATTCACCTTATTTTAACATTCAACAACTCTGTTAACAAACAGAGCACTTCTGTGAGGTAGCTTGAACTATCAAGTAATAAATAACATCAATTCTTCACCTTTGGACTTTACAGCAACAGTAAATATAAAAAAAATCTAATATAAAAACAAATACCACCTCAACTTAAAATACCCGGCAGGCAATCCCAAGTTTACATATCTCAGTTTGCTATGGCAATATTGTCTTTATAATGCTTTATAATACCTCCAGACCACAGACATACTCGCACTTTCCGCTTCAAGCTGCTTCCGTGTTCTACTTTGCCAGCACTTAACCAATAGCATCAAAGTGATGTTATGCCGCATGCATTGCTGTTTCTGTGTGAAGTCAAGAAAGAGGTCTAACTCTGTGCCTATTTATACATATATATTCGAATCATGATCGAGAGGTAACACCCGATTCCGATCAAGTCTGAAACCATGTGATCGGGCCCGATTTCAAATCACATGATCGAATCTGGACATCCCCAATATGTATGATCAATTTATAAGGGCAAGATTTTGTATGTATGATTACTTTATAAATGCAAATTTGTGCACATACGATCATATCATAAATGCAAGATTTTGTATGCTTGTTCAATTTATAAATGTCAGAGTTTGTATGTATGCACAATCATTTTATAGATGTGATGGTGTACTTTCACAAACAGCTCCATTACACACTGCATGAAAGTTTATATTAGAAAATGCATAATAGGGGTACTTTAAAACTCAAAGTAAATCATCTGATTTGGTATGAAACCTATTAACTCTAATTCTGATTTTATGGTGTCTCTAAACTGCTTGAATAACGAGACTGATGTAATACAGGCAATCTGTATGGAATTTACCATTGAATAGACTCCAAGAAGAGCATCTGCCCGCGAGTAGAACTCCTCCTTCAGGGAGATCACAATGATCTGACAGCTCTCTCTCGACATCATCCGGAAAAATCCCGTAACCTGCAGCGATGCTGAAATCTCTTTATCATGGCAGACGGTGGGATTTCAAAACACCGTGGATGTAATTGAAGTTAGTCTGACCTTGCCAATGTTTGTGTTGTCCAGAGCGGCATCCACCTCATCCAGCACAAAGAACGGAGCAGGACGAAAGCTATGATGGAATGGCGATAACATTGACAGTTATATCACATGCAGTTTTGTTTAAAGTCAGATGTTACATCACATTTATTATACCTGTGAATGGCAAAGACCAAAGCGAGAGCGGCGATGGCCTTCTCTCCTCCTGACAGGTTGTCCATAGCCATGAATCGTTTCCCAGGAGCCACACAGTTATAGTTGATGCCGTCTAGGTAGGGCTCGTTTGGATTTTCAGCACTGAGAATGGCCTGGAGGATGTATATACAAACAGTTTCATACAACAATACAACAAGCAAATGATCAGTGATGAGGGGAGAAGAATCCACCTGAGCGCTGGCGTTTCTGCAGAGTTTCTTGTAGATCTGGTCGATAACAACAGACACGTGTTCAAAGCACTGGCTGAAGAGATGGAAGCGTTTGGCCTTCACCTGCTCAAACTCCTGATTGCACTTCTTGGTGGTAATTGTGCTGATATCGAACGCTGATGTGCAGAGGATTTATGAGGGTAGAGGGGTAAAAACACACAAACATGATTGATGTTTTATGTGACAGATGGTTATGTTGCAAAAGTAAACTTAAAGCCCAAAATGATGGTTATTAGAGCTAATAGCTACACAAATCATGTTTTCTTAATGTTTTCTATTAACTCTTTTTTTAAATTTATAATTATTTTATAGGGGTTTTCACCTTTATTGATAGGACAGTGGAGATTTAAAGACAGGAAAGTGTAGGGAGCAGAGAGAGGGGAAGGATCGGCAAAGGACCTCAAGCCGGGAATCGAACTTGGAACTCGGATATGTAGACCCACTAACCACTAGGCTATTGGCGCTGACTGTTTTCTATTAACTCTTAAGTAAATAACTGAAATAATAAAAAAGGAAACAAAACCTTTCACTTACCAAAACATTTGTCTACTAAAATGAAATGAAAATTAATTTACACGACACAGCCATTTAAAAATAAAGCCAGCAAAAAGAATAAAAACAATAATAGCATATTTTAATAATAGACTTTTTGGGTGCCAAAGATTTTGTAAGATATTATTTAAGTCTTTTAATTATGGAGCGGTTTTTAATTTTTTAACAACATACACATTTATTAATAAGATATATTATATAGTTTTTAAAAGCTGTTCAAGAGAAAGTCAGAAAAATATAAGATGAATGAGAATGTTTAAAAAAGCAACTGCAAGAAATAATGTAAAAAAAGACAGATGTACATCTGTTAAAAGGGTAAATCTAAGAAATAAATACCATAAGGAATTAGAATTTCGTAATTGATTTAGCAAATTTAAGAAAACATATAAATATGAAGTGATAAATAATTATATGACTCCGTATTAAAAAATACTGAACGTCTCATCAGAATATTGAAGTAATTTTTGGATTGTGTATTTCTGTAATGTTTGAATTTTTTTAATGCAATTTTGTTTAATTCTGAATTTTCATGTTCAATCTAATTTTGTTTATTCGGTTTTTATCAAATTAGCAAATGGTGTTCATCAGTTAATTATGTATAAAGGCAGTGCATAATAAACAAGGCTTCAGCCTACACCTCTTTTGGTAACTATATGGTTATACAATTAATATTTAAAATGATGGTAGGGAGAACCGAATAAAAAATAATCGAATTGAATTAAATTAGTCTTAAGTAAACAACAAGTTTGTTCTACCCTGGACAAGTAAAATGTTTGTACACTGCAACTGAGAAAACCATTTTGATCTTATTAATCTTCCATCAATTTAACCAATTTGTCATCAGTTTCCCATATTTCTCTGAACAGTTGATCAAACTTAATTCTCCCAATTCTAATAGGCCAGCAGCGTTATTTCAGCTTAAAACAGCATTTACAGTTTTTCTTGCTTTGGTACATTTGATTTTAGCTCTGCTTTTAACACTGTCCAACCACATGTTTTAATTAGAAAACTAAAAAAGTTAGGAGTAAACTCTACAATTATTGAATGGTATCACTCCTTTTTAACTAATCGAACTCAGGCAGTTAAAGTAAATAATAGTTTGTCCCAAGTCAAATACAGTAGTTCTGGTGTCCCTCAGGGTTGTGTGAGCTCATCACTTCTATTTACTTTATATACTAATGAGTGTTCAAGTAGGCACTCACAGAATCTTATTTTTAAATACTCAGACGATACAGTCATTTTAAGCCTGCTAAACAAACAAGATCCTGTTTCTGTTTATTTTTCTGAAATTGATTCATTTGTTGAGTGGTGCGACAAAACTTTTTAAAAGTAAATACAAAAAAAACAAAGGAAATAATCTTTGATCCCAAGTGTGTTGTTGAGCATTTACCAGTGTTTGTACATAATCAAGAAATCACTCAGGTACAGTCATACAAGTATTTGGGAATTTACATAGACAGGTCTCTAACATGGGACACTCATGTAAACTGGATCTGTGAAAAGCTTTACCAAAGACTGTATTTTCTACGAAGGTTGTGGTTTTATGGTGTTGATAAGAAAATCATGTACTTATTTTATCAAGCTGTATTTGAAAGTGTTATCAGGTATGGTCTATCTACATGGTATGGCAATCTTTCTGTAAATCTGAAATCAAAAATTTTCAATATTATCAGAATTGCTACAAGACTAATAGGTTCTGAAACTTTTACTAGTATACAAACACTCTACGAGCAATGCACTCTAAATGAAGCGAAAAGAATTTTAAGTAATCCATCTCATGTACTCTTTCCATTTTATGATCTTTTACCTTCTGGTAGAAGATACAGAACTTTCCGCTGGAAGCGGAACAGACTGAAGAACTCTTTTATTCCAGTGTCAATCAGACTGTTGAACACTGATCGATAGTGTATGTAATTCTTTTGTATGTTGACCTATTTTTAATTGTTTTTATGTTAGAACCTGCTGATGTGCTGTGTGAGTCCACAGAAAATTTCCCCTTGAGGGACAATAAAGTATACAAACAAACAAACAAACATTTCTCAGATCAGAATTGAAATTTTGCAAAACAGTAAAAGCATTTCTCAAAACAACGCGTACAAATAGCAAAACACCGTGGATTACCTGCAAAAGCCAGTCTCTTGCTCAAAATCCTTAGTTCATCTCTCAAAACTAAATTTCTTTGTCAATGAATGTGTCAGTGCTATCAGAACGAAAATACCTCGAGTCATTGTGTGTGGATAAGACAGTCAAATTACTTAGTCATGTTGTCAATGTAACAGTGCACTCTAGAGGGCTGTTGTGACGACAGAAAGGAAAAGACAGCACTGCGTAGCACAAAGAAAAAACTAAAGTAAAAATGTGAACATAGGACTCTCCTTTGAGATGCTCCTTTATTAGAAAAGGTCAACATTCACCTGGGAAAATTTTACCAATTGTAGACAGATTATGGAAAAAAAGTCTAATGGAAATAGATCGAAAAATGCATTATGAAAAAATATTATGACAACTTGTTCAGCCATTCTGAATCTAAAGACTTGAACAAACAATTAAATGTTGTGGGTGGTGAGACTATTCAGACAGAGACCAAAATAATAGATTTTGATAAACATGACAGAAGCAATTGATAATGTAGGAAGCATCAGAGAATTGCACACAATCAATTTTATGGATGTACAAAAGCATTTGCAGCTTGTTCAAAGAAATGAGAAACTGCTTTTCTGATGTGCACAACTGACACAATGATCTGAAGATTGAACAGGTAGTTTTGAGAATTTCAATTCTGAACTGAGAAATGTACCAAAGCTGAATTATACTATTCAGAAATACTAACAGAGACTGCATTTCTCTGATTAGTCTACACCATGACATTTAAACGTGCGAGTATTTGTCCCGTACCATCCAGAACCTCCCGGTAGCTGTCCTTCACCTCTCTGATCTTTTCTAGAGCTTTGAAGTTTGGCGCTCTAGACATCATGATCATGGACTCCAGAGAAGAGACGCCCTCTTTGAGCTTCTCCAGCATAGCCTCCACTTCACTCTCTTCAGTGAGCATCTATAGACACATAATACATCCAAAACACTTCCACAACATTTCAAATCTGAGATAGACGTCAAATTCTACCTTAAGGCTGTTGTCCAATGATGAAAAATCAAACACCATCTGCGCCTCTCGTTCGAAAATGTCCAATGTGCTGACGCTCTGAGACTCTGAGTCTAGCTGTAATTATGTTAGATGACACTTAAGATAAATATGTAAGGGGAATAATCTTATTTGGAGCAGATGTGACCCTCTATTTGCACCTGTATTTCACTGATGTCATCCAGTGCTCCTGAGATCAGCGTCAGCGGGAGACCGTCTATTTTACAGGTTAAAAGCAGGTTGTGTTTGGTCAGTCTCAGGTGTTCTAGAGCCGCATCAGTGGAGATCGTTTGCTTCTGAAGCTTCATCAGCACCCTGAGGACACGCACAAGAAATAAAAAGTGATCATTAAAAGAAAAAATAAACAATCTTCTGTTTGCCGAAGCTGAGATGCCCACTTGTTTCTCTCCTGGAGGCCTTTAAGAGCCTTGTCAAGCTCTGTCTTGGCATTGTTGATTAAATTAGTCTTTTCTGAAAGCTGGTTGTTCAGTTTGAGCAGATTTGATTGGGTTTGCTCCACAGCTATCAAAATGTTGTCTTCCCCCTATGAAACAAACAGCAAAAATGACTCAACAGTACTACATTAATATAAAAACAAAAAAAGCACAAAAACTTCTTAAATCATAGACAAACTCTATAGACAAACTCTAAATGTATTGTTTTACTAGTACTTGTATGTATTTACATGTCTAAAACATAAAATAAACATTGGGTGGTTAAAATCTCTGCGTAATTGTGATAATATGACACGTCATTCTCTGGCTCAGTGCCAGCCAAAGCGCCAAAGCTAAGTTTGAATTTTCACGTCATGCTTGTAACAAGTAACAAGTAAACACTAGCACCAGGGACATTACGTTCCCCACTTCAAATCGGAACAAAGGTAGGATTCTGTAGCGACTTACCCTTCCTCCTTATCAAAGACTCTAAAGTGTTTGTGTTTTACTGTAGGTGCTGGATCACTGCCGTAGTGCTTCCGTCATAACTTTTGCATGTTTGGCCGTCAACACATTTTTGTGTTTATTTAGTGTGAAATTCTCCCACACCTTGGATGACTAGGGTCGCACAGATTTCTCTGCCTTCGCCATGTATCTTTCCTCTAATGTTACCTCAGCTTGTTTTTTTGCTCTGTCCTGTCTACGAGGCGCTGATCTCTGCTGGCGACAATGCGCAAGAGGCAGAGTGCATTCATCCCGCTCCGCGTTCAACTAAAGTTTTTTAATAATCAAACGTCTCCACGTTGAGCGGCACGACAAATCGATTATGTAATTCGTTGCCAACGCTTTTAGTAATCGATTTTAATTGATTTAATCGATTCGTTGTTGCAGCCTAGAAATATCTTAACTATTTGGAAAACAACTCACGCCATATCAATCAAGAAGTAATAAATAAATAAAAAAGAATAAAAACAGATTAGATTTACTGGTTTAAATGTGCCATAAAAATATGAATAATAATAAAAATTATTTATTTTTTAAAATTTTCAAAATACTTTTTGGTCTTTTTTGGCAAATGTTCATGTATATCTGTTATTCAGAACCACTACAAATCTGTGCACACTCTTAGATTTGGATTTAAGGTATCCATTCTAAAATATTGTAAAACCAGAGCCCATAATTTTCTGATCAAAAACAAAAGTGAAGTGAGTTTGCCTCTTTTAGGCTGATAATGATGTTCTTCTCTCTCTCTATGGTCTCCTCAATCTTCTTCATCAGTTTGACAAGTTTCTCCAGCTGAGCCTGTTCATACTCGAGCTGTGTACTTAGACGGGTTTGCTGGGACTCGAACTGCAGGCTGGACAATCAGGACAATAATTAGTCAAATTTAGTACGCAATTAGCACCAGTTTATCGTCATTCTAAATCTCAGTTTTTTTATGATTCAATTTTTCTATTTTCTTCAATAATTTAACAGTACCATTAGTTTAATCATTTTAATGTCCCATTTCCTTTTCCCTACACAACATCATCAGTTAGAGTAATCAGATATTGCTATCATAAATCCAATAAAATAAACACAGATATATATTACAAACTTAAAACTCAGTTTGAATCCTGCGTGGTTATACAGAAACATGGTAATCATCGCTTAATAACTGCATATGTGTTTAGATCTTACCGCTTCTTCTCAAGCTCCTGCTGCAGTCGGAGATAATCCTGCTCATACTCACGGATGTTTGCCACACCAATCTCCGTGCAGAAGTCTGCAAACACCAAATCCTCCATCTAAAATATAAGAAATCAATTGAGCATGAGAACTAATAATGACCGTTTAATGTCTGACTTTTTAAAAATTATTCTATAGAGATTAGAGTCACAAATAAGAACATACAGCAAGGTAAATAAGTACTGAACACGTCACCATTTTTCTCAGAAAACATATTTCTAAAGGTGCGTTGACTTTAAATTTTCCCTGAATGTTGGTAACAACCAAAGAAATCCATATATGCACAGAAAACAAAACTAATTAGTTTACAAATTAAGTTTTGTGTGATAAAATGAAATGACACAGGGAAAAAGTACTGAACACATGAAGAAAGGGAGGTGTAGAAAGGCAATGAAATCTCTCAGTAGTTCTTCAGCAACCCTCTGCCCTTCGTCAGTGTAAATTAATATCAGCTGCTTCAGTTTAACATCAACAATATAAGGATGACGAAGATGAAACCAGGGTGGACATTTCAGCAGGACAATGATCCAAAACACAGCCAAGGAAACTCTCAAATGCTTCCAGAGAAAGAAAATCAAGCTGTAGAATGGCCCAGCCAATCACCTGACTTGAATCCAATAGAAAATACAAAATATAGATCAGATTTGATAGACGAGACCAACAAAATTATCAGGATTTTAACACTCTGTAGAAGTCTGTAAAAAACTCACACCTGAGCAATTAATCTGACTTCATTCTCCATATGAGAGGCATCGTATTCTCATCTTGTTTTTATTAGTCAAAAAAAAGTAAGTATATTTTTATTATAGTTGTCGTCAACACTTAATTTTTATTTAGTTTTCAAAGATAGAAACAGCATTGAAGTCTCATTTTTGTTCGTAGAAAAAAATCTTTTTTACATTGTTTTTGTCAACGAAATAAACACTGGTTATTACACAAAGTAATTTTTCTTTTTTTGTTGTTTTGTTTTATTTTTATATTTGAATGGCTTGGGTTTTTAACAAAATCATTTCCATGTCAACAGCTCCTTTAGAAATATTATTCCCAGGAAAAACATGACGTGTTCAGTACTTGTTTTTCAGCTGCTTTCAAAGATAATCGTCACAGGCAAATAATTAAGTAAAAATTTTGATTAGCTTAACAAAGCTGCATTTATTTTGTAAAATTACAGTATAACAGTTTTACAGTTAAATATTATTCCAAATTATGTTAAAAATATATATTTAAATATTTATATTTTTTAAAATGCATTCCTGTGATGCAAAACTTTAATTTTCACCAGCTATTACTTCGGTCCTCAGTTTCAAATTAACCTTCAGAAACTGTTCTCATAAGCAAATATTTTGCTCAATAATTATTATTGCCATAGCTGAAAACAGCTGTCCAATATTTTATATAATTTTGGTTAATAATAACATTAGAAATATATTTACTAGCACTAATAAAAGTAATGTATTTTGCTTTTATATAGAGTAAATTATAAATAGATGTTTAAAGTATTGCAAAAGTAAAATCTGAATAATCTAAAATAAGTATTGATTTCATGATTTATAGTCATTCACTCAAATACATTTCAAGCTCTTTAAAACAATTGTGTTCAACTTAAATTCAACTGACATGATGAATTTTGTCTTTAACGGCCTTCATCTCACTATCCTTCAATTCCACGCTCTCAGTTTGAATCTCAATCTGGGCCTCAAGATTGGAGAGCTCACTCCTGAGTTTGGAAATCTCCTGAAGTGCACACACACAAATGTCAATTTAAATCCATGATGCTAAAGTGGAGGAACAGGGGAAAGACAAAAACAATAAAGAGAGACGGAGGGGTTGACTTGCGATCTGAGCAGCTGGGATGCTCTTCCTGCGGATGGAGTCTAGTTCAGTGTTAGCGTATTTGAGGCGAGTCTGGTTTCCCTGAGACTGAGCCCTGATCTGCTTCAAGTCCACTTCCTTACGCTTCAGCTTCATCAAGGCCTACATATAAATCAACAACATTAGCATACATCATGACACATACATACATCAAAGTATCTTCTTTTGTGTTCAACAAAAGAATAAAACTCATAGAGGTTTGGAAACACTTGAGGGTGAGTAAATAGTTAGTAATTTTCCATTTTGGTGTGAACTCAAGTCTTAATACCTTGGGTTTCTTTTAAAGAAATGAAAATCAGAACAGTTTGGTCTTATCATGTGTGTTTATATATTTAAATGTAAAGTCCTTTTTTTTATTTACTTATCCAAAATCTATGACATTATACACTCATTTTAATATTTATAACTGTATTCTTTGATTCTGCCTATTTATATCTGCAATACAAACATCACTGGACCCTATTCTAGCACACTTACACGGAGCTCAGATGACAGCTTATCCTTCTCCTCCTTAAGTTTGTTCATATCCTTCTCTTCCCAGCGTCTAGCTTTCTTGCTCAGGTCCGAAGAGCCTCCTGAAATCACCCCAGACTTCCGAAACAAGGTGCCATCAAGAGCCACCGTCTAAACATAGTGATCGGGATAAATAATAAGCAATGAAATTGGCCAGAAATAATAGTAATGATTTGTTTTTTTGCCTTTAGAGTTGGAGAGACTTAAACTCGGGACTCCAGGAGTGCTCAGTCACTTCACATGAGGCTAATGGCGCTGACAAAAATAATATCTTTCAATGCACCTGTGTGCCATCTCACCTGAAGACGCTCAGGACCATCAAAGGCGATTCGACGGGCATCTTTCAGAGTCTCACAGACCAGTGAGTTTCCACACACATACTGGATCACCCTCTTCAGCTGAGGGGCATTTTGTGAACACTGAACCACATCCACCACCATCTTGGCTCCCTGTACTTCTCTCAGACGCTCGTTCAGAATGGGCACCTGATCCACGTACAGAGAAATTGTAATCCAAATGAAAACATACTTAAAACTACTTAGTAAATAAAAAAGGAATAATGATTTGAGAAAGACCTTGATGTTTCACTCACATCTATATAGTCAATAGGAAGAAAAGTCTCTGGTTCGGCTCTTTCCTCTTTCAGGTATCGAATGCAGTCATGAGCCACAAAAGCAGACGTCACAACAATAGCGTTCATGTTCTTGCCAAACACCTTTGTTACTGCAAGTTGGTATTTCTTGTGGATGGGCTGGCAGAGCTCCACCAGACGACCATACTGAAGGTAAAAATGCAGATGGGTTGAGTTGCTGGTCACAAGATACAAAATACTATAATAAGGGAATGTGTGAACCAGGTGTTACAATCTAAGCGATAAAGCACTGTGTTTTGAAACCCGTTCATTTCAATGGCATGAGCCGTGCAAGGGTGATTTGGGAGCGCACTGTTGACTAGCTTGCACATGCACTGTGGTCACAATTCAAAATAGCTTAACATCATGCTACGTCTATATTCCACTCATGTACCCATATACAGTAAGTTAAGGGTTAGGGTTATTCATTTAATTAATAGACGGTAGCTGACAACAGTGAATGTAATCACAATAGGTCAATGTGAAATGGACCGCTCTATACTTTAACATTTTGTTTTAGTTTTTTTCTTGTGAAAAAGGTAAAAATGAGGAAAATGAGATTAAAATGACTACTTTTATTAAACTTTAAAAGATGAAATTAAATAAATAATACTGTAAATATACTAGGCTTGGGCGATATCCAAATTTTGATACCGTCAAACCTCCTCCTTATTTTATTTTAGTATACGGTATTACCGTAAGAGATGATGTGTTCATCTCTGTGTTTGGTCGAAACCCGAAATACTGCCAAACTGCAGAGATCAGGTCACTTGGTGCACGACTCGGCATCTTTCCTCACCTCTCTCTCCTCCATATTGTCCCGTGATGACAATAACACATACCCATTTTTAGGCATTAAATAAATAATATTTCATATTTAATACTTGTCTCCTATTTAAGTGCATACCCGCGGTGTAGCATATTACCATATTACCATCCAAGCCTAAAATATACAGTAATATTTTGCAACAGGGATATCTTGGTATAATGTAAGTTTGAAACCAATATAATGTTATTTAATATGAAACTACGCAGATGGTGCTCTGTGGTGCGGCAGAAATTTAAACGGCATCCTAAGTCGTAGCTGGGCACTGAAGACCGTCGCCCAGATGCATGGCAAAATGCATGGCGCATGGTGCATTCGGCAATCTGACTCTCTTAACTATAATAAACTAAAAATGTATTTACCTTGGTGTTGTTCAACAGCTTTCGATTTCATATCACAAAATTAGACATAAAAAAAATTGTACTTGGTGTACACAAAAGTTGTGAGAAATCAGGATAAATATCACCTCAAACAAAACAGTCCATGATTTATTAAATCAATACATATTTGCCCTGGGTCAGCAGGTGTGAACTGAGGTGCTAATACTGTCTCATGAACAAACATGAATATTTCCTCCAAGCCCAACAGCGAATATGAGAATAGCTAATAGTAATAGTAAACAGTAGTAAACAGTATCTTCCGGTAGAGTGCTTAGAACTTCGTTAGGTATTGTCATCAGCCAGAGCAGTGTTTCTCAACTGGGTGTTGAATACTGTTTTCAGTGGCTATTCTGGCTGATTTGCATGTTGACTCTAATCCGGAGCAGTTACATTTCATTTAGATAATTTGTATTGTGTAGTATTTACCATAGTATATGTTTTTCTGCCATTTCAAAATGCCACTTTATTTTCACTTCGTGACACTTTTTTAATCAATGTGTTAGTGGGACAGTACAGTAAGCTGCCTTTTTGTGTCAAACATTTTGGTGAATTACATTTGATTGGGTTGGATATATATTCATCACTGTTGCGATGACGAGGCTCCATTTAAACGGCACAAGATGCCGTCTGACAACGAGGGGAAAATGCCTTGCAGCAATTGTTCTCCATCCCATTAGATCACATTTTTTAAAATAATCAGTCCTGGAGGTGGTGCTGATTGACAGCAGTTAGTTTAAAGACGTTAAAAGCAAGTAAAATAAATTAGTTTTTCTCAGCGGCTTTGGTGCATTTCTCACAACACTATTTACATTTGCACAACAGTTCATGCATTTCTCAAAACAATTAGTCATTTGCGCACATCATAGTAGCAGTTTCTCATTCCTTCCACCTAATTGCAAATGCTTTTGGACATGCATCAATTGCTTTCATACAACTCTCTGCTGTTTTATAACATTATCATCTGCTTATGTCATGTCTGTCAAAATGAACTAAACTTGTGAAAGCTGAATAGTCATTCCATATAAAACTAATAGTCCTCATTTCATTATCTAAGTCATTACATACACAAATGTTGAACTAGTTCTGTCAAGCTCATTTTATAAAACTTTTAAAATCTTTTTTTTTTCCTGTTAAATGTTTCTAAATTGAACAATTTCATGAATGATTTACAGACCTCTGTATGTTGTAGATTCAGTTCCAATAAGTACTGCAATATTGTTAACAGTTGTGCACAGCTCTACCCAAAGGAAGGTTATGTTTGTTGTATATAAACTGTGTTTATTATTTTGCACAATGCTGTGAATAAATTAGAATTGCAAAGAACAAATGCAGTAAACATGTGAAACATACAAATTCAGTGTCTTGTACTCAGATACCTCACTAAATGTAGTGATGTCTAACTTTACTGTAGTTTTCAAATGGCTGTGCTAATAGTATATAGTGCTGTAGTGCTGAGTAAACTGTCATAATGAAAACATGACAAAGCCATTTGACCATCTTGTTCATAAACAATGGTGTCAGGACTTTTCATCTGGATGACACTGACACTTTCATTGATACTAATACTTGCTTTTGAGGAATGAGCTATCCATTTTGAGCAAGTGACACGCTTTTGCAGGTCACTAGGTCTTGCAGTTTGTACTAATTGTTTTGAGAAATGCATTAACTGTTGTGCAAATGTAAGTAGTGTTGAGAGAAATGCACCAAAGCCACTGAGAAAACTATCGTTTTTACCAAGCTGCCTACCAGAAGTCCTTAGCATCTTAGCATAGTGGGTAATTTTGCGTTCTAAAAAAAAGGTCTATAGCTAACAAGCAAAATGTTGTCAATTTTAATTCAGATGCAGACATTAATTTTTTTTTAAATATTGGCTGTATAAGCTGATTGTGACAGTACCACAGTGTCAGGGTAGAGTCTCCTGAGGCTTTCCAGCACTTCGTCTCGTTTCTGCTGTCGTCGGTTCTCTTGGCTGTCCAGACGGGCGTTCTGCAGCTTGGTCAGCACTTGTGTGAGCTCCACATTCACCTCCTCGATACGCACAAGGCCTTTGGCCAGCTCCTCTGACAGCTGCTCCTCCTGCTGATGCTGCTCCTCCAGAGTTTGGCTTCAGAGTAAAATGATGAGTAATATTTGACTAAATCATGTTAATCAAATATAAAATAACTCATACAATGTCAAATAAAACAAAAACACAATCTTATTCATATGCAAAATTTCAGCTCTTCTGCAGAGTTATATGAAGGAGTCATACGTTGTACTGTTGACATATTCCTCCAGTTTTTCTGCCCTTCTGCTGATATCCTCCAGATGAGTTTGACTATGTTTGATATTTGCCTGCAAAACAAACATTTATGTAATAATTATAAAACATAATCTGACTCCTCACATAGTTTATTCTCTGAGTATGACTTACTGATAGACAAATTTAGGCTTCCTGTGTGCAGATAAAAAATTTTTTTTGTAAGTCGATTAGACTCAGCAGGCACAGAGCATCAAAGTCATTAAAATTAGGTTAGATTTACGTTGTGACGTCAGGTGACCAAAATGCAATTCAATTAGCCAGCGTCTAAAGACAATGTTATTTTGATGTCCAATAACGACATCAAATGACGTTGATATTTGGTTGATTTTAGGACGTGTTAAAAAGTGATCAAAATCGTCGAGCCAACACCTTAAACTAACGTCATATTGACGTCAAATACTGACATTCATTAGTCAAGTATGGCAACCAAAATTTAACATCTGACAGACGCCATAGTGGTAACGTCCACACAACGTCAAGCTGTAACATCATTAGACGTTGATATGTGGTTGATTTTAGGTTGGACACTGGACATTGATGTGGGCCTGACGTTGGGTTCTGACGTCAACCCGATTTTCATTTCCATGTTGACGTCCTGTGGCTGCTGGGGACTTTTAAATATGTAAAAATAAATTATCATTTGAATGTAATTTACTGTTTTATTAGTGTTCATATATTATTCATATATTCATATAGTGTTTCATATACTGTTCATATATGTTGTTGTTTATTCAGTGCATGCAAATAGGGGCCTTGGGTTCAAGGCGAATTTTCCCACTGGGGACAATACAGTATAATGAATGAATGAATGAATGAATGAATGAATATTAAAATCATAAGCATCTTAGATTTTTTGTATTTTTTTGCCATTACATTGCATTTTTTTAAACATAGAGTCAATGTGTTTTATGTATTTGAAATAATAAAATAAAATATTAAATAAAAATAAAAAGTAAAAAGGCAATCATGAAGATCTAAGCCAACCTGAATCTCACTTTTCCTCCTCAGGTCAAACTGGAGCTTCTCACGGTCTGCTTTTACCTCCCAGTGCAACTTCTCTGCGCTTTGGTTTAAAATGGCTCCCTTCTTCCTAGCTAACTCTTTGAGTTCCTTATAACGCTCCATCTGCACAGACAAACAAAATATAACATCAACATAACATTGCCCTATTATTGACACTTAAAATAATTTATTCTGCTAATATAATCCCATCACCAGCTAAAAAAAACTTTAGATTATTCAATACAGTCTCAGATGATAAAATTCAGTCCTATTTTTACTTCTATGGTTATTATTTTACATCACATTTTACATTGATGTTTTCATTGAGCGACTGCTCATAAAACACTCATTTTAACCTGGCTCTCCTGCAGCTCTACTCCTGCTCCTCTTCGAGCCTCCTCCTCCTCCATCTGCCTCTCTGAGGTCTTCCAGGCTCTCTCCAACTCAGTCAGCTCTCTCTTCAACTCCTCCAGCTCCTGCCCCTTCTTGGCCTGTTGAATCTGGTTCTTTTGAAGAGATCTGCGAGCCTCCTGCACTTTCTGCTCATGGTGGGAGGTGTTCACTTTAGCTTTGATGTACTGAGGCCTCTGCTGATTGAGAATCTGCTCCTGAGATCTGGAGGAACATTATGCAGAGAGTTTTTTTCAGTGCCTCATGAAATGGTATACTTTATTTTATTTAATTACATCATTTGAACAGATATATTAACATGCGTTTTTGCTCCGGTTTCCCCCACAGGTGGTACAGGTGTGGTACAGGTGAATTGGATAAGCTAAATTGTCCGTAGTGTATGAGTGTGAATGAGTGTGTGTGGATGTTTCCCAGAGATGGGTTGTGGCCGGTTTCCAGCCGGAAGGGCATGCGCTGCGTAAAACAAATGCTGGATAAGTTGGCGGTTTATTCCGCTGTGGTGACCCCAGATTAATGAAGGGACTAAATGAATGAATGAATATTAACATGCTCATAATTTATTAAATATGCATTATTAATATATTTTAATGGATAATAATTATCTATTTTTTATTCCAAATAGAAAATAAACAAGTGTATTACAGTTTTTCTCAGTGGCTGTGGTGCATTTCTCTCAACACCATTTACATTTGCAAAACAGTTAATGCATTTCTAAAAACAATTAGTACAAACTGCAAAACCTAGCTGATAACCTGCAAAAGCGTGTCACTTGCTCAAAATGGATAGCTCATTCCTTAAAAGCAAGTATTCATGTCAATGAAAGTGTCAGTGTCATCCAGATGAAAACTCCTGACACCATTGTTTATGAACAAGATGTTGTCATGTTTTCATTATGGCAGTTTACTCTGTATATTTTTTCCAATGCAAAAAAGTCAGATTTTGGTGACACTTCCTGAAAATGCTCAAGACAGCTGTATATACTATTTGCACAGCCATTTGAAAACTACAGTAAAGTTAGACATCACTGCATTTAGTGAGGTATCTGAGTACAAGACACTGTATATGTATGTTTCACATGTTTACTGCATTTGCTCTTTGCAATTCTAATTTATTCACAGCATCGTGCAAAATAATAAACACAGTTTATATACAACAAACATAAACTTCCTTTGGGTAGAGCTGTGCACAACTGTAAACAATATTGCAGTACTTATTGGAACTGAATCTACTACATACACAGGTCTGTAAATCATTCATGAAATTGTTCAATTTAGAAACATTTAACAGGAAAAAAAAAAGATTTTAAAAGTTTTCTATAATAAACTTGACAGAACTAGTTCAACATTTGTGTATGTAATGATTCAGATAATGGAATGAGGACTATTAGTTTTATATGGAATGACTATTCAGCTTTCACAAGTTTAGTTCATTTTGACTGACATGACAAAATCAAATGATAATGTTATAAAACAGCAGAGAGTTGTATGAAAGCAATTGATGCATGTCCAAAAGCATTTGCAATTAGGAGGAAGGAATGAGAAACTGCTACTATGATGTGCACAAATGACTAATTGCTTTGAGAAATGCATGAACTGTTGTGCAAATGTAAATAGTGTTGTGAGAAATGCACACTGGAGATCACTGGAGAACTACAACTACCATGATGCGGTGCGCCAATCAACACACGGTTCAGCTGACAATAATCCAGACACTTACACACACACAGAGAGAGAGAGAGAGAGAAACACAGACAAACCTGAAACTCATGATCAATGATTACATGGACTATAAATCCACCTCTCATTTTCACAAACACTGCTGAGTCTTGTTCAGTTTTTCTATAGCATTACGAAGTGGTTTTTCTGGGGCCTCATGTATCAACGCTGCGTCCGCACAAAAACTTTGCGTACGCCAGATTTTACGCTCACTTTTGGATTTACTAACGATGAAATGAATGTTAGAATGTGCGTTGGTTCACGCCAACTTCATGTCTGGCGTACGTGCATTTGTGTGTTTGTTTTATTTCCATTGGTGACTCCTAGAGGCAATTATCTTAATTTGCACACTACAAAGTGTCTTTGAGCCGTGCAATGCCAGCTATATGGGACGGGATCATCCGCATGTCTAGCAGGTTTATAAGGTTTCCATACCATGCAGTTGACCAGCCAAACATTAAAGCACAATTTGCTGCGATCGCCGGTTTTCTCAATGTAATCGGAACGATTGACTGCACGCACATTGCAATAAAGGCGCCATCTGAAGACGAATTGGCTGAATCAGAAACATTTCCATTCAATAAATGTGCAAATAATATGTGACGCTCAAATGCGCTTAACATAATACACACACTTATTAATGATTCCTACTTGTCTTCCTCGTGATGAAGAGTAGGCAAAATCTGATATGTAGTGGGGGAAAAAAGAAGAGTGAGTTCATCAGACGCTGGGTTCGAACCGAGTCCATGATCGAACGTGTCAAAACATGTTGCCATGCGCTTTACGAGATACGCCACTCACATATGGCGTTACATTAGACCATTTCTTTTTAAATTCACTCAGAGTGCGATGTTCAGACCCAAGTGCGTTAACCGCGGCAGCTAAACTCTCCGGCTCTATTTTTTTCTTTTGTTATTAATTCCGGAAGACAAACTTGCAAATTACACAGTTTTCCTCCAGTCTACATCTAATAGGAGCACCTCCAATTCACATTCTGTTTAAAGTTTCTCTTTTTGCTTGCTTTTGCCATTGCTTTTTCGTTTGGATTTGCCAAAGTAGAGTCATTAGCATATTCATACAGGGGAGGAGGCAGGGAGGGGTTTTGCGCTCAGTTTCACATTTATTTGGATGTACAAAGAGAATATGCGTGGGATTCAGCGTACGCAGTGTTTCATACAAAGCTGCAAATGTGCATATGCAGTAAAAATTCAGATGTATGAAACACTGCGTACGCTGAATCCGTACGCATATTCTCTTTGTACATCTAAATTAACGTGAAACTGAGCTTTAGTTTAAATGTTTTAGTATGATTTCAACGCAATTCTTCGTACATGAGGCCCCTGGTCTCGTCCTTCCGTGTTTTGATCCTTGCCTTTTATTCTTGTTGATGTTATTTTGCCACCTGTACTGCCATTTGCCTGTTTCTGACTACACTTCGGGATTACCCTGATGATGCTGTTTGACCGTTGCCTGCCTGACCATTCTGTTTAATAAACTGCATGTGGATCCTCAACTCCGTTGACCAGCTTCCCTACGTTACAATTGTGAAGCACAGCCTTAAAGGTGACTTCTTAATATTTTGATCATAACAAACTATACATTAATTGGAAGCTTAATTATTCAGGTCTTAATTTAAAAAAATGGACACTTATGACTGTATTGTATTATATATATGTATTGGCTGTAGTATGTAAGAATGTAAGGGTGATTCCCAATGCTACAGTAGGTTACAGCTAATTTTAGTCAGAATTAATAATCATAAAACTTTCAAATATTCATAAATAAAACTATTTAAATGTATTTTATGTTTGTGCCTAGATTGTGATATGTATGCATATGTACATATAGAATTATGAAATCTTATATATAAACACATGGAATTATTTTACATAGGATACGTTTAATTAAATATTTTTTTTATTACAACTTTTTTGTAATTTGTGTGATTTCAGCAACATTAGCAGTCAGTGTGACTGACCTGATCTCCTTCTCCAGCTGCTGAAGTTCTCTGTTCAGACGCCCGTGTTCTTTCTTCCGGGTCTTCACAGTTTGTTCCCAGACATCCAGGCTGATCTTCTGCTGTGCTGCAGCCTCCTGCATGTCCCCCAGTGAAGCAGACTGTGCGTCAATGCTTTTCTCATTGTGAAAGAGCTGAAAGAGGGTCAGTTGAAGCTTGCATTCTCTGAGATCATCCACCAGCGACTGATATCTTTGTGCCTGACAAAATCAAAACAAAGACATTATCGTTAAGATTTTCTGCATTACATCTAAATATTACAACATCTGTCACAGGTTTCAGTGTAATACCTCGGTCTTATCTTTGAAGACTTGTTTCTTCTCAGCTGTAGCTGCTTTCTTCCTGTTAAAGTGGAACTGGGTGTCCTCTTTGGCTTTCTGCAGGACCGCCAGCTTGGTATCGTATTCGATATTCAGATCTCCAGAGCCACTGATACGTTCAAACATCTTTGTTCGTTCCTTAGCATTCATCATAGCGATTGACTCCACAGCACCCTAAAGATCGCGAATGAATAAATATGATAACCCCCAAATGCTGCTAAATTTGTTGCAAATTTAATTACTAAAGCACCTGATACACCAGACAATTCTTGGCTTTCACCACGATGCCAATCTTCTGCAGCTCTCCAGTGTACTTCCCCAAAGTGACATGTCTACCATTCACAAGATACTCTGAAGACTCCCCTGTAAAATAAATACATTCATTAATTTTCCTTCAGCTTAGTCCTTTATCTGTCAGAGGTCATCACAGTGGAATGAACCGCCAACTATTCCAGAATATGTTTTACACTGCAGATGCCCTTCCAGGCGCAACCCAGTACTGGGAAACACCTATACATTCACACACTCACTCATACACTACGGCCAATTTTGTTTGCCCAATTCACCTACACTCACCAGCCACTTTATTCGGTAAACCTTACTAGTACTGGGTTGGACCTCCTTTTGCCTTCAGAACTGACTTAATCCTAGATTCAACAAGGTACTGGAAATATTCCTCAGAGATTTTGGCCCATATTGACATGATAGCATCACACAGTTGCTGCAGATTTGTCGGCTGCACATCCATGATGCGAATCTCCCATTCCACCACATTCCAAAGGTGCTCTATTGGACTGAGATCTGATGACTGTGGAGGCCATTTGAGTACAGTGAACTCATTGTTATGTTCAAGAAACCAGTCTGAGATGATTCACGCTTTATGACATGGCGCGTTATCCTGCTGGAAGTAGCCATCAGAAGATGGGCATGGTCAACAATACTCCGGTAGACTGTGGCACTGTAATGTAATGTAATGTAATGTGTATTTATATAGCGCATTTATTGTATATGGTTATACACCCAAAGTGCTTCACAATCATGAGGGGGGGTCTCTCCACACCACCACCAGTGTGCAGCATCCACTTGGATGATGCAACGGCAGCCACAGAACAACGGCGCCAGTGCGCTCACCACACATCAGCTATTGGTGGAGTGGAGAGACAGTGATAGAGCCAATCCTGACACAATGCTCAATACTAATGGGCCCAAAGTGTGCCAAGAAAATATCCCCTACACCGTTACACCACCACTACCAGCCTGAACCATTGATACAAGGCAGGATGGGTCCATGCTTTTATGTTGTTGACGCAAAATTCTGACCCTACCATCCAAATGTTGCAGCAGAAATCGAGACTCATCAGATCAGGCAACGTTTTTCCAATCTTCTATTGTCCAATTTTGGTGAGCCTGTGCTAATTGTAGCCTCAGTTTCCTGTTCTTAGCTGACATGAGTGGCACCCAGTGTGGTCTTCTGCTGCTGTAGCCCATCCGCCTCAAGGTACGATGTGTTGTGTGTTCAGAAATGCTCTTCTGCATACCTTGGTTGAAACTAGTGTTTATTTGAGTTACTGTTGCCTTTCTGTCAGCTCGATCCAGTCTGGCCATTCTCCTCTGACCTCTGGCATCAACAAGGCATAAACCCTAGAGATGGTTGTGCGTGAAAATCCCAGTAGATCAGCAGTTTCTGAAATACTCAGACCAGCCCATATGGCACAACAATCATGCCATGTTTAAAGTCACTTAAATCACCTTTCTTCCCCATTCTGATGCTCGTTTTGAACTGCAGATTGTCTTATAATAATAATAATAATAATAATAATAATAATAATAATAATAATTCCTTACATTTATATAGTGCTTTTCTAGACACTCAAAGCGCTTTACATACTGAGGGGAATCTCCTCATCCACCATCGGTGTGCAGCATCCACCTGGATGATGCGACGGCAGCTATATTGCACCAGACCACACACCACACACCAGCTGATTGGTGAAGAGAAGACAGAGTGATGAATTTTGATATGGTGATGGTTAGGAGGCCATGACGGACAGAGGCCAGTGGGCAAATTTGGCCAGGATGCCGGGGTTAAACCCCTACACTTTTTCGAAGGACGTCCTGGGATTTTTAACAACCACAGAGAGTCAGGACCTCGGTTTAACGTCTCATCCGAAAGACGGAGCTCACTGAGCAGTATAGGGTCCCCTTCACTATACTGGGCTGTTAGGACCCACATACACTGGAGGTTAAGTGCCCCCTACTTGCCTCACTAACACCACTTCCGGCAGCAACCTAGCATGCAACCTAGCATCCAGGCACCGAGTGGGCGACCATGTGAGAGTTGCAGAGAGCTAGCTGCCGGTCTCGACCATGTCTACATGTATTGAGTTGTTGCCAGGTGATTGGCTGATTAGAAATTTGCGTTAACAAGCAGTTAAGAGAGGTGTACCTAATAAAGTGGCCAGTGAGTGAATAGCACAACTCTGGATTGTGGGGGAAACCAGAGCACCCGGAAGACACCCAAGCCACCAAGGGTTCCATCTTTAAGCCAAATATCAATTTCCCTGACTTTCCCTAACTAAAACTTTCATTTCCATGACATATAATAAGCATAAAAACAGGTTGCTGTTGTGCTTTTATTAATATCAAAATAATATGTAGAAAAAAAACATATTAAAAATGTTTTATCTTGAAAATAACTTTGCATGATTTTATTAGCCAGAATGAAAACAATGAATAATTTGCCTCAGACTTTGAAAAAACAAACAAAAAAAACAAGTGCATGCTGTTTATGCAGCTGTGAAGTGTTTTACACTTTATAGGGGTTTTATAAACATTATATTTAGCTTTTCCACCATCAAACTGGTCATTTTAAAGCCAAAGCTAAAATAATTTCCCTGACTTTTAATGTCTGCAATAGACCCTTTAAAATTCCATATTCCAGAAATTTCATGACCTGTGGGAAACCTGAAAATATTATCGACAGAAAATGTTTCAGTTCAGTTCAATTATACATTTTAATAAAAACCAAACCACGTGCACCTGAAATGCGTCTGCTGAAGGTCATTTCCTCATCGTCGTCTCCACAGTAGATCATGGTCACGCTGGCTGAAGTGGACACTGGGTTGCCAATGTGGGCACCGTGGATGAGATCTCTAGTGTGTTTAACGCGGAGATTAGCTGCTCTTTCTCCCATCACAAATCCAAGAGCATCCATGACATTAGATTTGCCTTGAAGCAACAATGAAAACTGTCAGTAACATTAATCAGTACTGATGATGACTCCTACAGCCATGCAGGACATCTACATGAAGCATGTATTTGTTGCTATTGTTGGTGTGAGAAGATCACATGGTATATTACATACAGTTGAAGGCAAAATTATTAGCCCTCCTGTGAAAAAATTGATTAATTTTCATATATTTCTCAGCTGCTGAATAACTTAACAGAAGGGTGGTGTGTTCTGAAACGTTAGCTAACCTTAAGGAGGCTATTAATACTGACAGTAAACGTTAACTGTTAATTAGATAATAATAATATGTGTGGTAACTGTTCGTCTTCAGAAATCAACATGACATGTTTTGGCAGCAGTATCCCCACGTTAGCGGTTAACATATTTAATTGCCTCCTTTTCCATTTAAAAGCTTATATTACAGAGACGTAAAACACACTTAATATAGTGATAATGACACCATATTCTCAGATATACAGAGAGTAATTTGTCTAAAACGTGTCTTACGTTAATACAGAACGACTTTTAGGTAATATCATTTTAGCTAAGTTAGCATGATATTGTGTAGAGCAGTTTAGCAGTTCAGTTCAGCTTAATTATGGACTTACCTGATCCGTTGGTGCCAATTATGCAATTGAACCTTTTAAATGGACCGATAGTTTGTTTTCCTCTCCAGGACTTGAAATTTTCGACGTCTAATTGTTTTAAGAAACCCATAATTAGGTTTGTTGATGAAACGGACAACTTCGTTTACTTGACTAAGTTACTGACAGAAAAAGTGAAGGCGGGAAACTGCGCCCTGCTGCTGATCACCTCAACACAAATAAAGTCTTCAGGCCTGTATGGATTTAATTCTTCGTAAAACAATTTATATTTTTATTATTATTAAAAAGTTAATTCAGAACTAAATGTCAATATAATTTAGAGAAACACTTGAATAAAGTAAAATTATAATTTTAATGGTGTATTTATGAGCTCGAGGACTCAAGTATTAATATAATAACAATTTATTTAAAATATCAAAACAACGTGTTACTGTAATCATATTAAGCAATTACATAAAGTAACCATGGTTGGTTTTACTACACATAAAACAATTTTTTTGTACTTTAACTATGATAATCAAATTAACCTTGGTTTCGTTACACTACTTCAACCACAGTAGTATATTTAAATAGTAGTATATTTTATTTAGTATAAATAAAACCATGAAAGATGTGGTTTTACTACACATAAAACATAATATTTGTACTTAAACTATGGTAACCAAATGAACATTGGTTTCGTTACACTAATCATACTTGAACCATATTTGTATTGTAGTAAATATGCCAAAACCACAGCTGTACTTTTATTATAAATAAAACCATGACTAATTGTAAGAAGGGAGGCAAAATAGTTAAATAGATGAAAAATAGATTTTACATGGTTTACTACACATAAAACACAGTTTTTGTACTTAAACTATGGTAACCAAATTAACCTTGGTTTCATTACACTAATCATACTTTAACCATGGTATTGGTATTGTAGTAAATGTGCCAAAACCACAGTTGCTATAGTTTTTAGTACAAATAAAACCATGACTAATTATAAGAAGGGAGGCAAAATAGTTCAATAGAATGACAAAATTGTCATCATAGGAATAAATAGACTAATAATAAATAATAAATCTTCTTTTGTGGTTTAACCTATAAAACATTTGCTCTCTCTCTCTCTCTCTCTCTCACACACACACACACACACACACACACACACACACACACATTTTTGTTGTTCTCATTTGTAAATCATCTTGGAATAAATCATAAAAATCAAATAATCTGGCAAACGATTAAATGTAAATATAACTGTTAAATACAATAACCACCTCTACAATGGGGGTCTGCAACCTTTATTAATAAGGCTTCAATACATTTTCACATTTCTCTCAATAAGGGTGATCACGAACATATTCCATAATGTTCTTGAGTCCAAGCCAGGTCTCTTCGGCAGTGGGAATAATCTGGTTGGCAGGCAGTAGGAAACCATAGAACCCAGTGTCACGCAATTCGAAGGCAAAGGAATATTTGATGCCAATTTTGTAAGTCCAGTCGATGCTTCCACCACTTGCTTGGTCTGAAATGTAAAAGGACAATATTCACGATCAGATATGTGTACAAATGATTCTCAAAAGGAGTATGAAATCTACTCACAGATAATCTTGCAGATGCTGCCGACTTGGTATTTGGTGTTATAGAGGGACATAAGTTCTTTAATGGCAGCTGTGCCTACAGCATGCTATAATACACAAAAACAAAAAGGCATTTCATTTATTTTATAGCATCATGAAATGATAGCTCAAACTGAGATTATATGCAACCCCAGTTCTGAAAAAGTTTTGTGAAATGCAATTAAATTAGGATATTTGATTTGTTAATTGGTTGAATTTGTGAAAAACTTTTGTAAACATAAACAAATTTTGATTTTGGGACATTATACAGTATGTCCTAAGGTTTTCGGATTTGGAGTTGTATGAAAAATCAGAGTATATAAATATTAAATGGATATAGATATAAATTGGCTTACCAGTTCATTCTGGTCAGGAATGTTTGTGCATGTGTAGCCATAGGGATACATTAGGAGTTGGGAGTAAGAATGGATGGAGATGAAGGATTTGAAGTTGCCGTGACTCTTAATGAGGTCCACAACATTTTTCACTTCCACCTCGGAGTGGGCATAGGGACCATGGTAAGAGTCGGAACAGGGATTCTTGCTGGCTCCAGGGCCTGGGGGAAAAAATGCATAGTTATATAAGTATGTGATAGTGTGATATGGTGTATAGTGAGAATTTTCATGTATCAATTGTTTTTTTATTACAAGTGCGTAAATATGGAGCCAGGTCAGTCTCAAAAATAATATTTTTACAAAATAAAATTCATACATCCAGCACAAATCACATTTACAAAACACAATTTGTGAATTCACAAGTAAAAATCATAATTTCTCCAAATGAATTGAATTTGTGTATTTTTGAATCGTGTTTTGACCTTACAAATTGGATTTGTGTATATTATGAATCGTGTTTTGAATTTACGAATGGGATTTGTGTTTGTTATGAACTGTTTTGAACTTATGAATGGGATTTGTGTATATTATGAATCGTGTTTTGAATTTACGAATGGGATTTGTGTTTGTTATGAACTGTTTTGAACTTATGAATGGGATTTGTGTTTGTTATGAACTGTTTTGAACTTATGAATGGGATTTGTGTATATTATGAATCGTGTTTTGAATATAAGAATTGGATTTGTGTATTTTTTAACTGTGTTTTAAATTTACAAAAAAAAATTTGTATGTACTTATTGTGTTTTGAATTCAGAAATTGGATTTGTGTTTTTTTAAACAAGTTTTGAATTCAGGAAATGGATTTGTGTATATGAATTGTGTTTTAACTTACGAATGGGTTTTGTGTATATTATGAATCGTGTTTTGAATTTAGGAATGGGATGTGTGTATTTTTAAATCATGTTTCAAATTTACAAATTGGTTTTGTGTATTTATGAATCGTGTTTTGAACTTATGAATTGAACATTGTAAATGTGAATTGTGTTGTGGATGTATGAATTTTATTTTGTAATTGTATTATTTTTGAGGCTGATCTGGCTCCATATGTAAACAGCTTGGAATTATTAATTTCAAAATGACAATTTCTATGGTTGTGTATGCTAGTCAGTAGACTGACTTTTATATGAAAAATGTTTTTGGCACGTTAAGTTGCTGGCTGCAGTTCACATAATGACCACTAATGTCGCTACAGTAACACTATCAGCTATCAACATACCACCAAAACCAGCATCCCAGTTCCTGTTTGGATCAGCACCACGGCAGGAGGAGCCAAGGTTTACAGAACGAGTTTTACGCCACATGCGGTTCTGAATTTAAGACATAGATTATATTAGTAATTCTTCTAAATAGGCTTTTAACCTTATAGATGCTATAAAAGACAAATTTAATTTAAAGTTGTGCAAAGTACTCCTAAAAAATATCTAACGAAATGTAATATCTCATAAACAACTGCAAATTTAAATCAATTAATGTAGGGGTCCAAAAATAAAGCTATTTTTGGACCCCTACATTAGTTAATTTCTAGAACAATACAAAAAAATTACACCTATTTACATTTATTTCAGAAAGTAGTCAAATTTTATTTTAATGCTTATCTTCAGGTTTATATACATGCATATTTAGAAAGATATAAACATATTAATACATAATATTAGAAAGAAAATGAAGATTTTTTAGCATTAATGCTAAAATAATGTACATAGATTGCATACAATGGCAATACAAATGTAAATTATTTAATTTAGCCATTTATTTTTGCCATATTGTAAATTAATAATATATTTCAATCATTGTATAAATGGATCTTTTTACACAAAAATGTACTGGTGTAGGGTTGTTTGTTAACTAAATCACTAATACTGAAATATGTTACTTCAAAATAAAATCCAACACAAATATAGAAAAAGTTTGAACAAAAAACTGAAATGTTGCTTTGGCAACTGACTTAAATGTGTTTAAATTGGAAATATTAAAAACTAAACATACAAGAGGTCTGTAAAATTCAATCTAACAATTTATGACTATATATAAAAAGGTCATTTAAATCTTAATATAACCTAAAATCGTATAGTAAATTAATAATACTTAAATCAAAAAGTAAAAAAGCTAACAAAACATTGGCTTTCAAATACTTTTGTATTTACAGTAACAAGTTTTTTTGACAGTTTTTAGTATATCGAAAATTCTAAAGACAGCAGTGATTGTTACAAAATAAATAAATAAAATAATTGTTGTTGACCTACATCTGTGTGAGTGAAAGCATATCCATCAGGGTTAGTCACAATCATCAAGTAGACATCCATCTGCCCAAGAAGAGAGGTCACGGAGGGATCGATGCCATAGTCTGAAGCCATCTAAAGACAAAAAACATGATAAACTCACAATATAAAAAGAGTTTTAGAATTATTCATTCATTTCATCCACCTTGTCGGCGATCCACACAGCAGAAGCCTGAGTCACCCACTCTCTAGCATGAATACCAGCATCAATCCAGATCGCCGGTCGGTTCACACCACCCGTGCTGAACTAGAATTAATACAACAACATGAAAAAAAAACCCATACACATCTGTGTTTGCGATCATATAATATGCTCTGTCAGACTCTGTACCTTCAGGGCATACATGGGACGGCTCTCGTAGGAGTTGCCGATATTTATTTTGGAGATCAGGTTTGGGTGACTTGCAACAAGGGTGTCCATAAAGCTATAAATCTGATGAGAATAAACATATGTTTGTTTGGATTAAAAAAAATCTGAAATCATTCTTATTTAATGCATGCACAGTGTAAGTATTTACAGTGCCCAGGTCATGATAAGCAGCAAAGTCGAAGATCTTGGTGTTGCGTTCAGTCGCTGCATTGCTGACCATCTCTGCCTTCTGCTCATCCAAAAGGTCCTGAGATGCAGACATATTTTATATTTACATTTTTTATTATGAATAAAAATCGGGACACATTAACAATTAAGTTCCAAAAGCAACATAACAGATTGTATTCTGGGATAAAAATAATATCTCACAATACACTGAATTTCAGTGATATTAATTTAATATATTAAAACTTTATAAACTATGAAATTATTATAAATTTTAATAGGAAAAAATATATAGGCGTTGGGATTGCCAGTGCTGTCTCCGCTGGTGATTACTTTCTGTAGTTTGTTGCAATCCCCAGCGGGGTTTTCTCTATTGGAGATTACTGCTGAATGAACTACAACTCCCAGAAATCCCTGCACTCATCAACACCTACAGCAGCTGACAATAATCCGGACACTCGCAGGCTAACACAGCTGCTGCTCATCTACACTGATTACAAGGACTATATATACCCTCACCTTCATTCACACATTGCTGAGGCTTGTTTCTTTAAGGAGTGGTTCTTTGTTTGAGTTTCCAGTGGTTTTGATTCGTTACTTGTTCCTCGGTTTGACCTCTCACCTATGTTTATTGGATTGCCATTATGATATTGTTTTGCTCCTGTTTATGACCCTTGCCTGTACGACTTTGATTCTAATAAACTGTGATTGGATCTGCTAGTTGGTTCACAATGTTTGCTTTGTTACAAAAGGGTTTTGTTTTTAGGAAACACTAAATTATTTGCCATGAAAATTCAAGTGATATTAACATAAATTCAAATTTTCTTTCTTAACAAGCCAATTGATTATATATATTTTTATCTTAATCTCAAATCATGGACAAAATGTATCATTATTAACAACATTAGCCTACAGCTTTAGCTATTGATACTATAGTCAGTATTTGTATTTCCTCAGTTAATTAAAATTTTTACAAATGTAACATTTTTGTTAATTTTATAACTTTTTGCGTTGTTTCAAAAAAAGTAGTCACTAGTGTTTATAAATGTTTTTTTTTATTCAGATGGATATTATTTTCAGTTTATTTTTGTTCTATTAAACATTATTTAACATTCATTTTATTTAGTAGTAAAAATTATTTGAGATAATAATTATATATATATATATATATATATATATATATATATATATATATATATATATATCATAATAGACTTTGTTCTGCTGTTTTATAAAAACTTTAGTTTGTTTTTAGTGTGGCTCACCTGCACATTGTTGATCATGACAGTAAAAGGGATGTTGTTTTCCTTCAGGAAATCTTTAACAGCGTACAGACTAGCATGAGGCACACGGACATCAACAGGTCGCTCAGTTGAGAAGCCATGAGTCCAGAAATCCAGCTGTAAGGTCAAATATAATGTATAAAATATTTGATTTTAGGTGCTTAACTTAAAACAGAAATATAAATCCTTCATACCGCTGAATCTACCTCCTCATCCAGCTCCTTCAAGACTTCAATATGGTCTTCAGATTCTGCATGGATTCTGAGAACTTGGTCTCTGTCAGGAATTAAAGGCCAGATTTGTCATTTGATTGAGTAACAGTGTTACTTACCCATTAAAGTAAACTTACCCATTAAAGAGCTGCTCACAGTGAGCAGCCACCAGAAGTGCAAAGAATACTATAAAAAGTCTCATGTTCTCCAGTTGTAGTAGTGATCTCTACTGCTTGGATGTTTCATTGAGAGCTGCTCTTATACTAGCAGAAACACATGTTGAGTTCTCAGGTATATCAATGCTGATGCAGGTTAATGTGACTTTTACAGAAACAACCAGCCTTTCACAATCTTTTCCAGGTGAACATTGCTGTGTGTTTCTCAGAGGGTCTAAATTTAGCTGCAAAACTTTAGAAGTTTAAGATTTTGGCGAAAATACTCATTAAAGGGATAGTTTACCCAAAAATGGAAATTTTATTTACTCACTAAATTGCTCACCCTCAGGTGGTTTCAAAACTTTGAGTTTCTTTCTTCAGTTGAACACAAAAGATGATATTTTGGAGAAAGCCGAAAGCCTGTAACCATTGACTTTTATAGTATTTGTTTTCCTACTATGGAATTCAATGGTTACAGGTTTTCGGCTTTCTCCAAAATAAAAGGTGAGTAAATGATGACAGAATTGTCATTTTAAGGTGAACTGTCCCTTTACAATGATTATTTTGATCAGAAAGTTGTAGAAAGTATGATGGATTTGTTTTATTTATACAATTGTGTCTAACAAAGTATCATAAGAACTCTGTAAGAAGACTTTGACATATTTGGGCGTACAGAGAACAAATTTTTTTAAAGTGATTTTCATAAACACCGCATTTTAAAGACACACTCCGCATTTTGGGAAATAGGCTCATTTTACAGCTCCATTAAACAGTTAAGTTTTACCATTTTTTAATCCAATTTTATGTTTTGGGTGAACCATCTTCTTTTTTATTTTACCTCTAAAAAATCTAAACAGATTATCAGAAAATAAACCTTATTGGGAGAAAGAAAGATTTTAAATGGATGTGCTGATTGAATTACACATCTGCCACTTTACCGAACTACAAATCCCATCATGCCAGGCACTCACACGCCAGTTCTAGATCACTTTTTGATTTCACACACACAGCTGCAGATCATCCTCTATGACACTTGGACTATTTAAGCACCACAGACACATTCATTCCCCAACCTTTGCCTATTTCTTGGACTACTCTTTTTAGATTGCCTTTGCTCTTAATGTTTTGTTCCTGTTTTGACCCTATACCTGCCTGGCCAGTTACTAAATAAAGCTACATGTGGAACTCCATCTCTGCTGCTAAACCCGCATCATTATAGGATGGTTGAAGTATTGCAGACTCACATAATCAGGTAATATTGTACAAAACAATAAAATACTAAATGAAATTTGCTTTATGTCCAGTATAAACTCTATAGAAACTTTATTGGAGCTTTATCTCAATAAGGATGATCAGAAACATATTGCATTATGTATCTGAGAGCAAACCATGTTTCCCTTGCGGTGGAAACGATCTGGTCGGCGGGCAGGAGGAATCCGTATTCACCAGTGTCACGCAGCTCAAAAGCGAAGCAATATTTGATGCCATGTTGGTAAGCCCAGTCCACACTTGCTCCACTAGCTTGCTCTGAAATGAAATGTATGTAACATTCTTTAGTCAGTCGTAATAGCACTTTTTTAAAGTTGTCTAACATAAGCTTTTAAAGTTGTCTAACATGAGCTTTGACAAGTTACAATAAGAACTGTCCACCAAAAAATAATAAATAATTTGTCATTATTTAATCGCCCTCGTCATTCCAAGCTTGCATTTTTCTCTGTGGGATGTAAAAGAAGATATTTTAAAGAATGTTGGGAACCAGATTTGGTTTCTGTTGACTTTCATACAGTGGACAAAAATGACCATGGAATTGAAACATACTTTTTTGGAAGAACGTAAGTGACAAAATCACTATCACTTCCATTATAGTATGAATATAATTGAGATCAAAAGCTTTTGGGTTACCAACACTGCAAAATATATACTTTTTAAAGTTCCGGAGAATGTTGGTAAGCAAACAGATTGTATGCCAAAATAAATAATAAAATAAACAAAGAAAACATGAAGTATAGGTCATGTATATAATGTATAGGTAATATAATTTAATGTATCTGGTTACAAACGTTCTTTTTTTAAAGAATAAAAACATGGATATCAACTGAAAATTAGACTGTTTAATTACCAGGATTATTTGAAACCATAATGATGTCCAAAGTCAAAGAAAGCAAGTCTTCAGAATGGGAATACAGCTGCCTTAATAATGTGCAGCAATTAAAATACACTATGTTTTCTGAACATTAAAGCATGCTGACCTTTTCTAGCACACCCAATAAACAAAACAACAATTTATGTGGATGAATGAAACGTTGAATAAATACTGATTGTAATGAAATATAAATAAACTGCATAATGTGGATGATCTACTGTACAATTGTGGGAAGATTTTACACTTCTGAGATAAACCTTCTATTAGCATACACATAAAACACAAATGCTTTTAAAATCAGGCAACCGGGGCTGGGAAGACTTCCCAAAAAACATTATATTTCGAACGGCATCTACGCTTATGTTAGTCTGTTTTTCCTTATCCCGAGGTCTCCATACTCCTGGACCAGGCCATATCCTGAGCA